>NW_022986288.1:165755-180492 GCF_902500255.1 Thalassophryne amazonica
ACCTCCAGAGGTGACCTTCATCAGAAATCACCTTTGTCAGAGACGATCCTCTTCAGAGGTGACCTTCAGAGGTGACCTCCAGAGGTGACCTTCAGAGGTGACCTTCATTAGAAATCACCTTTGTCAGAGATGATCTCTTCAGAGGTAACCTTCAGAGGTGACCTCCAGAGATGACCATCAGAGATGACCTTCATCAGAAATCACCTTTGTCAGAGACAATCCTCTTCAGAGGTGACCTTCAGAGGTGACCTTCAGAGATGACCTTCATCAGAAATCACCTTTGTCAGAGACGAGCCTCTTCAGAGGTGACCTTCAGAGATGCCCTTCAGAGATGACCTTCATCGGAAATCACCTTTGTCACAGACGATCCTCTTCAGAGGTGACCTCCAGAGATGACCTTCATCAGAAATCACCTTTGTCAGATATGATCCTCTTCAGATGACCTTCAGAGATGACCTTCATCAGAAATCACCTTTATCAGAGATGATCCTCTTCAGAGATGACCTTCAGAGATGACCTTCATCAGAAATCACTTTTGTCAGAGATGACCTTCAGAGATGACCTTCATCAGAAATCACCTTTGTCAGAGATGATCCTCTTCAGAGATGACCTTCAGAGATGACCTTCATCAGAAATCACCTTTGTCAGAGATGATCCTCTTCAGAGGTGACCTTCAGAGATGACTGAGATGAACGTCACCAGTCATGATCTGTCATCAGTGGTATTTGAGGGGTGACACTCACACCCTGAGTAAATGTCATCTTCTGCTAAACCTTCAGCTCCCTCTGAATGAACGAATCATTATGTCGCAGGTTTGAACTCTGCTAAAACCTGATTTTAATCTAAATTTGTTTTGCATTTTTAACAGATTTACAGTAACAACACGTACAGTGAGGTTTTTTAAATAACTTGGTAAGAATGTTGGTTCTGGCTTCTAACCCAGAACAGGATCCAGTGAACCCTCGGGTGGATCTGGATGAACCCGTGGAAAGAGGAAACACAAAGATCCATCCGGGGTGAACACAGAGACACTCCTGGATTACCAGCAGATACAGACTCTAACTTTACTGTTACAGCTGATGATGTCATAAAGATTGATGTGGTATTGGTTGGTATCACAGACACTCCATGTGCGCCAGCCTTTTACTCAGCACACGTCGGTGCCAGTCTGGTTCGGTCCAGACTGTCTGCAGGAAACCCGAAACTCTGAGTTAACGTATCTGCAATCACCATGTCCATAAAGATGTTCCAGTAAGCTGGAATATTATAGCTACTTGAAATCTAAGAGTGTGTTTGTTTGCGCTCATCCTGTGTTAATCCAACATCTCTGCTGAAGCTGTTCCACAAGGAAACCAGAGACTCCGCCCCTGTGCGAGGAGGGAGGAGCCTCGCCTCCATCCCGTGGAAGCGGTTTGACTTCGCTCACAGAAAGTTTATTTACTTACAAAGACGGAAATCTCAGCTTCAGAGGTTTGAAATTAAACGAAAATGTTCTTCTTCTTCAGTGACAAATTAAACTGTTCTACACATAGCCACTAGATGGCAGTATTTAGCTGTGTGTAGTCTGTGAAAAACTGCTCTGATATCAGCAAATTCAAAATGTAAACTAATAAAAACACAGGATCACATCTGTGAATGTTTACACATTATTTAAAAACAAACAAACAAACAAACAAAAAAACAGTTTTGATGGAGACTGAAAATTACACCTGGCAGCCAATCACAGCCCAGAGCCAGGCAGGCAGGCAGGCAGGCAGTCAGGTGGTCAGTCTGTCAGGCGGTCAGGCTTTCAGAAGGTCAGGCTGTCAGGTCATCAGTCTGTCAGGCAGTCAGGTGGTCAGGCGGTCAGGCTATCAGGTGGCGCTGACCCGGAGGATTCACGAGGATCCAGAACTTTAGATGGAGACTGAGTGTCGCTGCAAATGACAGGACGTGTGAGACGTCATTTCTTCTTCTGTCTCTGCTGCACTCGTTCGTTCGTTCGCACTCCTTCTGTCGTGTCAAACCTTCCTCACGCACCCAGAGCCTGGAGGATCAAATCCCAGCCTGACCGGAAAATCACTAAGGGCCCTTGGGCAAGGTCCTTAATCCTCAAGTTGCTCCCAGTGTGTAGTGAGCACCTTGTATTGCAGCAGCCTGACATTGGGGTAAATGTGAGCCATTATTGTAAAGTGCTTTGAGCATCTGATGCAGATGGAAAAGCGCTATATAAATGTAGTCCATTTACCATTACACACCCGGCGCTATGGGCAGGCCTTAGGAGACCGGGCCCGCCCACCAAGATGCCTGTGCCCCCCCCCCCCCCCCCCCCCGCCACTAGGGGCACAGATCTCTAAAAACACAATGTTTTTAAACTATTTTTTATCATAGTAGCTAATTTTGTGTTAAGAAATTCCAATGTTTCATTTTATCACCACTTTTTCATCCCTTCACTGGCTTCCTGTCCCAGTGAGATCAGATTTTAAGGTTCTGCTACTAGTCTATAAAAATGTTCATGGACTGGCCCCTCTCTACTTAGCTGACCAAATTAAACCCTACGTACCAGCCTGGGCTTTTCGTTCTCAGGGTGCAGGACTACTTAGTGTCCCTATGGTGAATAAGAAGTCTGTGGGTCACAGATCTTTCTCTTATGCACCCCTGCTAATTCTTCACACAGGAAATAGTTTTTAGCTGCTTTAATATTTTAAAATTAAATTTAGAGTGGCTTTAATAAAATCTCGGGAAGTGAGCAGACGCCTGAGGAGGGGAGAGGACGTGTGCTGATGTTTCTTAGAGAGGCTGACGTGCAGCTGCAGGAGCAAAGGTTTGAGAACAAAACAACATAAATATGTTGATTTAGATCATCCATCCAGGATAGTTGTTGTCTAACCCTAAGATGTAAAAAAGAAAAAAAAAAAAGAAAAGTAAAAAAGGGGGGTTTTTTTGGACCATGTTTTCCTTGACCTTCGACCTTTGGAATGAATTACTCCAAAGTCTAATCAACTCGAGATATCAGTCTGAGTCATATTCCCACTGAGTGTGAAGAACATCCATGCAGCTGGTGTCTGCATGGATGTTCATGTGTAAGTCATCTTATACACGCACGCACACACACACGCACACACGGGCGCGCACTGTTGTCAGTGAGCTGTAAGATGTTCAGCTGCACACCTGGGCCCGGTTTCATAAAGCAGTCTAATCTTGTTTAATCAACTAAACTCACTTAGTTTACCAATTTTTTTTTACGTTAGTTGTTGCACAAAGTGCTTAGTTGGCTAAACTAAAGTTTGTAGCCTGGTACAGAGGAGGCCCATTTTATTTTAGTCGACAAAACTTCAGTGTTTTACCTCAAACCTGGCAGCTATCATGTACCACCACAAGACGGAACACTGAAGAGCTCCCGTCGCTCGTATTCCTCCAAAAGTAGGACCTTCCTGCGCTTTTTTTTTTTGCCTTTTTGCTCTCGGTCGGGACGGTCGCATTTTTCGTTCCTCCTCCCTCCCCAACTTTCCTGCTACTGTAGCGTGTTTGTCTGTGAGGCTGCCAGCCCTGCTCCTCTGGAAAATGGCAAAATGGATCTGATCAAGTGGTCTCTGAATGCAACTGACACTATTTTTTCTACAATACACTCGGGAGCGGAGGACCCGACCTGTCCTGCCGGGACGCATGTGGCGGGTTATGTGATGGACAGCTGGCGGAGGTGGCAAGTCATGTGCCTGTACACGTTGTCTGTGGAGGACGTTGAAGATGTTTACTTATTTGGAGCTGTCGTGACCGGGTTTCTGCTGTGTGGAGCGGCCATAGCACTGGTTTACCAGAAAATTAAGAAGGCGGAGGCGGCATTAATTGGCCCGTCCAGGCTGCCCCACATGACTGATTCGATTGGAAGGGCAGTGTCAGCTCAGTCGGTGGGTGTTAACTGCATGTTGGAATCCATCTCGGGGAGAATGGCTGCACTGGAAAACTGCTTTGACCACATTTCCTCTCCTCTATTCAGATGTATTTGGGAGCCACTCTGAAGTTTCAGACGGTGGAATCTTTCAGGCGTCTGTTAATCTGGATATCTATTTGGTTTCCAAACACCAGCTGCCCTTCAAGGCCGCTGGGATAAAATCCTCCCCCCGATGAACACTCCTGATGCCTCGCTCCTCGTCTCCCCCGCCTCTTTGTCTTCTCCCTCCTCCCAGTCCTGAGATGTTGACTGTGGGACCTTGAGACTCTGGTGGACTGATTCAGGACTGGGATCCCCCCCCAGGATGGACAGATAAGGCCTGTCGATGGCGCCAAGGGCGGCCTTCCGGGCTGTCTGTCTGAACACTGTACACATTCAAGTCTCGGCTGTCGTCTGTTGTCTGCTGTGATTTGTTTACTGTTTTCCTGTGCTATGGGTTTTTTTTTCTCCAGTGCTGCTGCATGAGTTCAACACAGCAGCAATGGAGGTTTTTCTTTTCCCAATTCTTCCCTTGTGTGTGCTTTTATATGTGTTCATGTACCAGGCCGGCTTATGTGTGTTGTGTGTGTTATGTGTGAGTTGTTGTTTGTTTGTCATGAGGCCAGTCAAGGTTCGCTCAGCCCTGCTCGTGACCTAGGGCAGGGATGTACATCTGGAGCTGGTCCCCGGGCGCCAAAAAGGCGACCTCTGCTCCTAACTGGCAATTAGGATGGGTAAAATGCAGTACACACATTTCATTGTGCAGGGAACATGTTCCTATGTGCATATGACAATAAACTCCTTTTGAATCCTTGAATCCTTTTGGCCGTGGTTGTAGCAGACGACTGATGTGTTTGTGACAGTTCTCACATTAGCCACCGGGCGTCACTGTTACGCTGAGCAGCGCTGAATGCACAAAAAGGCTTGACAGAAGGGTAAAAGAAGAACTGCTACACTAAGAGCTAAACACGTTCTTCTGCAGTTCATATTGTCTGTAAATGTTAATAAAACCAGTTAATGAAACAAAGGCTGGATAGTTCATGACAACGACCAACCTGGTGTCACAGACCGAACGGCCCCCCTAAAAATCAATCCCCCCAATGACGCGGTTCACTGATTATCACCTCATTTCTGCTTCAAACTGCCTCTAGTCATAATCTATCTCAGCCACAGATATCTGACGCTTTAGTACAACAATCATTTCCACATAAATTCGGCGTTTTTTCATCATAAAAGGTGGAGGAAGCGATCAGAGCTAAACAGCTAAATGAGCTGCTAGCTGATGCGTTCACTGAACATCGGACATTTCAAAGCATCACAGAATTTGGCCTCGTTTCTGCTTAAAACTGACTTGAGAATGATTTAAGAGGTTTTACCTTCATCATCTGGTGGTTAATAATCACTTTAATCCATGTGATCGCTTTGGGTGAAGAGACTCTGTCTCAGACGTGCTGCTGTGGTCCGAAATGGTGCATGTGCAGATGCAAAAGGTGGACCAATTTTTAGGGGCAAACTGTTCAGTCTGCGACACCGGAACTAAACAAAACTCAAACGCACTGGAGGCATTTCTTGGTAACGGCACTCGCGAGGCCATTATGCCCGTGAAAGCCATCGACTAACATGAAACGGTTAATGTACGGAGATTAGCCATAGGAGCTCGCTCCAGGGCACTTTAGTGATCTTCCCATGCAGCGATCCTCTGTTCATGTACACACTTTGCTTTGTTTGTTTGTTTGTGAAGTTATCTTTTAAAAGTGGACTCACATTAGATCAGGTCATTAGATTAGATCCGGGACTATGATTGTCCCCCACAACACAGAACAGCTTTAGGTCCTGGATGACGGCCACCCGTGGGTTTCTGCAGAGAGACAACTGGTCCGTCCCCACCTCTGCAAAGTAACTGTCTACCTGCTGCATCCATGTGACACATGCGCGTGTCCTTGACCTTGTCCTGTCTTTGGGGTCCTCACCACTGAGACACCTGTGTCCTGGATCATGTCCAGGGAAACACTGGTCCTCTGGTGTGGTCAGAACAACCTGGAGCTGAACCTGCTCAAGACTGTGGAGATGACGGTGGACTCCAGGAGAAACCCACCATCACCGCCCCCCCCCCCCCCCCCCCCCCCATCCTCAACAACACTGTGACCACTATGGACACTTTCTGGTTCCTGGGATATACCATCTCCCAGGAACTGAAGTGGACCTCCCACATAGACTCCATCAGGAAAAAGGCACAGCAGAGGATGTACTTCCCCAGACAGCTCAGGAAGTTCAACCTGCCCCAGGAACTGCTTATCCATCTTCTACACATCCATCATCCAGTCTGTCCTGTGCATCTCCATCTCTGTTTGGTTTCCCTCTGCCTCAAAACATGACAGGCACAGACTTCAACCATCTGTCAGGTCTGCAGAAAAAAAATAATCGGAGCCAGCATGCCCTCCATCCAGGACTTATACTGGTCCAGGACCAGGAAGCCAGCTGGTAACATCTCAGCAGACCCCTCCCATTCTGAAGTTGGACAGAAATGTAATTAATTAATGTCTAAACAGACAGACAAGCTCATCGTGTCCTTGAACAGACCACAGACATTTTACAACAATGGATGTAAATATATGGTGTAAAAAAAACGACTGCTCGTGGAAAGTGAGGAACTTTGTTGAATTGGCGTGCCAAACTAAAATAGAAAATTTTTCCTTTGACATTTCTGATGATTTAAATGTCCTCGTGACCCGACAGGAAGTGGATCCCACAAACATGAGTTAAGCCCAGGTTACACATAGACGGTTTTGTCGGCGGGTAGTACGTAGACCAAAGTTCGCGGTAGTTCCGGCTGTTTTCGCGGTGGAAAGGGGCGGAGCATTTCCCCGGCGTTTTGAGCGCCGTACTAGCCGCAAATACGCGGATAAAATACCACTAAATCCATCGAATAAAGCGGCGTTTTGACGCCGTAGCATCCAGCACGTCAGGCAACGGGGGTTAATACCCAGTTCTATCCTTTACAATCGCAGGTTAACACGCGCGTGAGAAAGGCGGTGTTCTGCTGCCGCCGATAATGCCCTGTGTACCACTAGATTTATCTAGGCAAATCCTGCGTTACTCCAGCAACTTTTGCATATAGGCACCGCCCCCAGAGTATAATAGGCTGAAGCAGCTGTCACTGCAGGAGTAGGGAGCTCAACTCTCAGCCTTTTCTTCTCCTTCCTTTTTCCTCCTCCTCAACGTGTTGCTCGTCTCCACCACAGGCCTCTCCTCTGCTTCTGAACCAGACCTCTTGGTAAGTCCTTGCTGCTGCCAATTTTCTTTTAGGAGGCATAATGGAGCTTCTCTCCAAAAATATCTGGAGCTGGCTGCGAGTGAGAGGCCTGCATGCAGCGCACTAGCGTTTTTATACTGACCGCCGCCTATCGGCCGTTTGGAACGGCATTAACCTGGAGGTGGCGTTTAGAGCGGCATACTGTCCGCTACCGCCGCCGTTTTGTCTGCCTCTGTCGGCAGTTAAAATGCCTTTGAGGACGCCGATGTGGGCTCTATCACCGTTTTACACACCGTTAGTTAGGGATACAACGCCGGCCACCAATTACGGCGGTGTAAACTGCGGCACTACAGGAAGGGTCAGGATGAAACGACGATTAAAAAGTATCAAATGCCGTTGTTCACGTTGTCTTCGTCGTCACGCGAATTCTCTGGGAGCGCTCCCGGAAGTATTCGACATGTTGAATAATTTTCGACGATTCCCGGTAAAGCCGGAACTAAGCCACGCCCCCTAGTGCCGGCGTTGACAACGGCGTTTGATCCTTAAGACGGCCAAAAATTCTTCCGGGACACTTCCGGGAGCTCTTACCGTCTATGTGTAAATAGAGCTTTAGCCGACGGCACCCAGTTCTTGTAGTAATCCACACAGATCTTTTCAGTTCCCGATCAGGACATCTCAGAAAACACAATCCTGAACCCTTCAGGAAAAGAATGGTGGAGTTAATAATGCACCAACTGACTGGTGTTATGATGTAACTCTGCGACGCCTGTGAAAATGCTTTCTGTCGGTTTTCTGTCAACCGCGGAAGTCAACAAACCCACATGACCAGATTCATGACATCACAAAAAGTATCCCTATTGTACATTTTTATTTTGTTTTTAATTTTATTGTCTCACGTTCTATTGTATTGTCTTGGAATAATTAATGCCATCATTCCACACACTAGGTGGCAGCATGTTCTAAAGCTGGTTACCAGTCTGCCCATAAACACAAAGAAGAAGTTTTATTTTAAGAGTGTGGATGACAATGTGACCGAGAACGAGGCTGTGCACGCTGAGAAGGTTGTGCACGCTGAGAAGGATCTGCACGCTGAGAAGGCTGTGCACGCTGAGAAGGATATGCACAGTGGAACGCAAATGTCGCTGCTTCAGCCACCGTCACACTTTTAACATCCTTCAGACTCCATCGTTCCACCGTCACCTATCTCACTCAGCCACGTTTCCACAACATCCAGAAAAACTGGCTGGATGCAGTAAGAACCTGTCCAACGTATTAGAAATGCAGTACAAGCTGTTAAACATGGTTTGTTCTCACTGGATGTGGTCAAATTTGGACATGTTCAAAACATACTCAGTGAGGAGGCATTTGAGGCATTTGTGTGCTGAAACACAGCCTGAAAAATAAAAATGAATAAATACAATCAAACAAAAAAAAAGTCTCCCTGCCTCCTCAAACAAATTGAGATTTCCATCAAAGCGTACTTACGACGTATCTGAATGTGTGTTTATAACAGAGACGAGATGTTTTTCCACCCAAGGACACAAAAAACAAAGGACCAAGTGCAGGACTAATCAGGACAGCACAGACACAGGTACATACGTTATCATGCACGTGAGAAGAAATGAGCAGGAATGTGTTCACAGTGGGACGTAATCAGGACAAAGTGTGGACTTGAAAATGCTGCATTTTTCCATTTTGACCATGTCCGCGCTGTGTTTTAGGACGTAGGGCAGTTAGTCTCCAGTCTCAGTGACACATTAGCGCTGCAGAACAAATGTCAGTGAGTCGACCGCGTCTGAACAAAGACTTAAATATCTGCAGACAGATGACTAACATTTATCATACAATTGAGCTAAAACATGGCGGTGACTCACAGACACCGCCATCAGACAGCGACGTTCTGTCACAAGCATGACAGAGTGACATGTACACGCTGCACAGCACCACCTGCTGGCCACCATGATCAAATCCTACTCAGCTAAAAACAGGTCAATGCAGTTTGAAATTAGCAGCTAGCATGCCACCGCTGTAGCTAGTTAGCATGTTGTTGCTTAGCAACACTGCTTTTCAGAACAATTAACTTCCTAAAACGATGCAGATGATAATTATTGGTCAGGTGATGAAAACAGGAGGAGCCTGACTGTCCTTCAGAGCGAGATGACACAAACACTTGGCACAACAGCGCCACCTAACATTCAGGCACGTTTCTTTGTGAACCACTGAAACATGGACATGGTCTGTGTGAGAGAAGATGTGTGTACGACGCCAGAGACAAATGTCTCGTTCTCTCCCAGAACAGTCTGGATCACAGCCAGGAAGTTAAATGTCCAACATGATATCGAACCTATACCTAGCCTTCACTGTGAGTGCTGTACGGAGTGATATCCAGCCTATCCACAGCCTATACTGTGAGTGCTGTTTGGAGTGATATCCAGCCTATACACACCCTATAATGTGAGTGCTGTACAGAGTGATATCCAGCCTATACACAGCCTATACTGTGAGTGCTGTACGGAGTGATATCCAGCCTATACACAGCCTATAATGTGACTGCTGTTCAGAGTGATATCCATCCTATACACAGCCTATACTGTGAGTGCTGTTCAGAGTGATATCTAGCCTATACACAGCCGATACTGTGAGTGCTGTTCAGAGTGATATCCAGCCTATACACAGCCCACACTGTGAGTGCTGTTTGGAGTGATATCCAGCCTATACACACCCTATAATGTGAGTGCTGTATGGAGTGATATCCAGCTTATCCACAGCCTATACTGTGAGTGCTGTTTGGAGTGATATCCAGCCTATACACAGCCTATACTGTGAGTGCTGTATGGAGTGATATCCAGCCTATACACAGCCTATAATGTGACTGCTGTTCAGAGTGATATCCATCCTATACACAGCCTATACTGTGAGTGCTGTTCAGAGTGATATCCAGCCTATACACAGCCCATACTGTGAGTGCTGTTTGGAGTGATATCCAGCCTATACACAGCCTATACTGTGAGTGCTGTACGGAGTGATATCCAGCCTATACACAGCCTATAAGGTGAGTGCTGTTCAGAGTGATATACAGCCTATACACAGCCTATACTGTGAGTGCTGTTCAGAGCGATATCCAGCCTATACAAAGCCTATAATATGAGTGCTGTTCAGAGTGATATCTAGCCTATCCACAGCCTATACTGTGAGTGCTGTTTGGAGTGATATCCAGCCTATACTGTGAGTGCTGTACGGAGTGATATCCAGCCTATACACAGCCTATAATGTGAGTGCTGTTCAGAGTGGTATCCAGCCTATACACAGCCTATAATGTGAGTGCTGTTCAGAGCGATATCCAGCCTATACACAGCCTATACTGTGAGTGCTGTTCAGAGTGATATCCAGCCTACAAACAGCCTATACTGTGAGTGCTGTACAGAGTGATATCCAGCCTATGCACAGCTTATACGGTGAGTGTTATTCGGAGTGATATCCAGCCTATACACAGGGTATACTGTGATTGGGTGTATGGCGTGATATCCAGCCTATACACAGCATATACTGTGAGTGC
Organism: Thalassophryne amazonica; assembly: GCF_902500255.1. NCBI lineage: Eukaryota > Metazoa > Chordata > Actinopteri > Batrachoidiformes > Batrachoididae > Thalassophryne > Thalassophryne amazonica. Next base: position 176,475 of record NW_022986288.1, read on the forward strand.
TGTACGGAGTGATATTCAGCCTATCCACAGCCTATACTGTGAGTGCTGTTCACAGTGATATCCAGCCTATACACAGCCTATAATGTGATTGGCTGTATGGAATGATATCCAGCCTATACACAACCTATACTGTGAGTGCTGTTTGGAGTGATATCCAGCCTATACACAGTGTATACTGTGAGTGCTCTTCAGAGTGATATCCAGCCTATCCACAGCTTATACTGTGAGTGCTGTTCAGAGTGACATCCAGCCTATACACAGCCCATACTGAGAGCGCTGTATGGAGTGAAATCCAGCCTATACACAGCCTATAATATGAGTGCTGTTCAGAGTGATATCCAGCCTATACACAGCGTATACTGTGATTGGCTGTATGGAGTGATATCCAGCCTATCCACAGCCTATACTGTGAGTGCTGTTCAGAGTGACATCCAGCCTATACACAGCCCATACTGAGAGCGCTGTATGGAGTGAAATCCAGCCTATACACAGCCTATAATATGAGTGCTGTTCAGAGTGATATCCAGCCTATACGCAGCGTATACTGTGATTGGCTGTATGGAGTGATATCCAGCCTATCCACAGCCTATACTGTGAGTGCTGTTCAGCGTGATACCCAGCCTATCCACAGCCTATACTGTGAGTGCTGTTTGGAGTGATATCCAGCCTATACACAGCCTATACTGTGAGTGCTGTACGGCGTGATATCCAGCCTATGCACAGTCTATAATGTGAGTGCTGTTCAGAGTGGTATCCAGCCTATACACAGCCTATACTGTGAGTGCTGTTTGGAGTGATATCCAGCCTATACACAGCCTATACTGCGAGTGCTGTACGGAGCGATATCCAGCCTATACAAAGCCTATAATATGAGTGCTGTTCAGAGTGATATCCAGCCTATCCACAGCCTATACTGTGAGTGCTGTTTGGAGTGATATCCAGCCTATACACAGCCTATACTGTGGGTGCTGTACGGAGTGATATCCAGCCTATACACAGCCTATAATGTGAGTGCTGTTCAGAGCGATATCCAGCCTATACACAGCATATAATGTGAGTGCTGTTCAGAGCGATATCCAGCCTATACACAGCCTATACTGTGAGTGCTGTTCAAAGCGATATCCAGCCTATACACAGCCTATACTGTGAGTGCTGTACAGAGTGATATCCAGCCTATACACAGCTTATATGGAGAGTGTTGTTTGGAGTGATATCCAGCCTATACACAGCGTATACTGTGATTGGCTGTATGGAGTGATATCCAGCCTATCCACAGCCTATAATATCAGTGCTGTTCAGAGTGATATCCAGCCTATACACAGCCTATACTGTGATTGGCTGTATGGAGTGATATCCAGCCTATCCACAGCCTATACTGTGAGTGCTGTTCAGCGTGACATCCAGCCTATACACAGCCCATACTGAGAGCGCTGTATGGAGTGAAATCCAGCCTATACACAGCTTATAATATGAGTGCTGTTCAGAGTGATATCCAGCCTATCTACAGCCTATACTGTGACTGCTGTACGGAGTGATATCCAGCCTATACACAGCCTATACTGTGAGTGCTGTTCAGAGTGATATCCAGCCTATACACAGCCTATAATATGAGTGCTGTTCGGCGTGCTATCCAGCCTATAAACAGCCTATACTGTGAGTGCTGTACAGAGTGATATCCAGCCTATAAACAGCTTATATGGTGAGTGTTGTTCGGAGTGATATCCAGCCTATACACAGCGTATACTGTGATTGGCTGTATAGAGTGATATCCAGCCTATCCACAGCCTATACTGTGAGTGCTGTTCAGAGTGACATCCAGCCTATACACAGCCTATAATATGAGTGCTGTTCAGAGTGATATCCAGCCTATACACAGCCTATATTGTGAGTGCTGTACGGAGTGATATCCAGCCTATACACAGCCTATAATATGAGTGCTGTTCAGAGTGATATCCAGCCTATACACAGCTTATACTGTGATTGGCTGTACGGAGTGATATCCAGCCTATACACAGCCTATAATATGAGTGCTGTTCAGAGTGATATCCAGCCTATACACAGCCTATACTGTGATTGGCTGTATGGAGTGACATCCAGCCTATACACAGCCTATACTGTGAGTGCTGTATGGAGTGATATCCAGCCTATACACAACCTATAATATGAGTGCTGTTCAGAGTGATATCCAGCCTATACACAGCCTATACTGTGATTGGCTGTATGGAGTGACATCCAGCCTATACACAGCCTATACTGTGATTGGCTGTATGGAGTGACATCCAGCCTATACACAACCTATACTGTGAGTGCTGTACGGAGTGATATCCACCCTATACACAGCCTATACTGTGACTGCTGTACGGAGTGATATCCAGCCTATACACAGCCTATACTGTGAGTGCTGTTCGGAGTGATATCCAGCCTATACACAGCCTATACTGTGATTGGCTGTACGGAGTGATATCCAGCCTATACACAGCCTATACTGTGATTGGCTGTATGGAGTGATATCCAGCCTATACACAGCCTATACTGTGATTGGCTGTATGGAGTGATATCCAGCCTATACACAGCCTATAATATGAGTGCTGTTCAGAGTGATATCCAGCCTATACACAGCCTATGAGTGCTGTTCAGAGTGATATCCAGCCTATACACAGCCTATACTGTGATTGGCTGTACGGAGTGATATCCAGCCTATACACAGCCTATACTGTGATTGGCTGTATGGAGTGATATCCAGCCTATACACAGCCTATACTGTGATTGGCTGTATGGAGTGATATCCAGCCTATACACAGCCTATAATATGAGTGCTGTTCAGAGTGATATCCAGCCTATACACAGCCTATGAGTGCTGTTCAGAGTGATATCCAGCCTATACACAGCCTATACTGTGAGTGCTGTTCGGAGTGATATCCAGCCTATACACAGCCTATACTGTGATTGGCTGTACGGAGTGATATCCAGCCTATACACAGCCTATACTGTGATTGGCTGTATGGAGTGATATCCAGCCTATACACAGCCTATACTGTGATTGGCTGTATGGAGTGATATCCAGCCTATACACAGCCTATAATATGAGTGCTGTTCAGAGTGATATCCAGCCTATACACAGCCTATGAGTGCTGTTCAGAGTGATATCCAGCCTATACACAGCCTATACTGTGAGTGCTGTTCAGAGTGATTTCCAGCCTATACACAGCCTATACTGTGATTGGCTGTACGGAGTGATATCCAGCCTATACACAGCCTATACTGTGATTGGCTGTATGGAGTGATATCCAGCCTATACACAGCCTATACTGTGATTGGCTGTATGGAGTGATATCCAGCCTATACACAGCCTATGAGTGCTGTTCAGAGTGATATCCAGCCTATACACAGCCTATGAGTGCTGTTCAGAGTGATTTCCAGCCTATACACAGCCTATACTGTGATTGGCTGTATGGAGTGATATCCAGCCTATACACAGCCTATACTGTGATTGGCTGTATGGAGTGATATTCAGCCTATACACAGCCTATAATATGAGTGCTGTTCAGAGTGATATCCAGCCTATACACAGCCTATGAGTGCTGTTCAGAGTGATATCCAGCCTATACACAGCCTATGAGTGCTGTTCAGAGTGATATCCAGCCTATCTACAGCCTATACTGTGACTGCTGTACGGAGTGATATCCAGCCTATACACAGCCTATACTGTGAGTGCTGTTCAGAGTGATATCCAGCCTATACACAGCCTATAATATGAGTGCTGTTCGGCGTGCTATCCAGCCTATAAACAGCCTATACTGTGAGTGCTGTACAGAGTGATATCCAGCCTATAAACAGCTTATATGGTGAGTGTTGTTCGGAGTGATATCCAGCCTATACACAGCGTATACTGTGATTGGCTGTATAGAGTGATATCCAGCCTATCCACAGCCTATACTGTGAGTGCTGTTCAGAGTGACATCCAGCCTATACACAGCCTATAATATGAGTGCTGTTCAGAGTGATATCCAGCCTATAC
>NW_022986288.1:180992-227097 GCF_902500255.1 Thalassophryne amazonica
TTCTTTTTTTACTGTTTATACATCCTTTCTTCAAAAACAATACAATAACAACAACAACAACAATAACATCAAAACAGAAACAGACGGAGAGGTTTTTCCACATTGTCCACTGTGGCTGGGATTTAGTTTTGAACGCTGTCCATTTCTGCCATTTTGGTTCAAAGTCCTCTTCTCTAATTCTCTAATATTTCTTCAAGCCGTTGTCGTGATGTTGTCATGGCCGTTTTTCAGCCACAAGCAACTGGCAGTGATGGACGAAGTACTGAGTCTCAGTACTTCAGAACAAATAACCAAAGAAATATTTACTCTAGTAAAAGTATGACAATGACAACATGACTTAAGTCAAAGTAAATAATACCTGCTTTTAAATGTACTTTTAAGTATTAAAAGTAAAAGTACTTGCATATTGATTAATATCCATATTCTAATAAAAACTCTATGGACTGTTGCATTTTAATTAAGGTAGTTTTAGGATAATAAATAAAAAACCCCAACAATTTAATGTTAGTTAATTACATAATTCTAACTCATTTATTAACATAATACGTCTCTATTGATGGAGGGTACTGTCCAGAATGTATTACAAATGTCCCCCCCCCCAAAAAAAGATTCAGAAATTGTCGACGATTGTTAGAATTTTAAGCTAATATTGAAAATGTGGATAATTTAGAAACTGCACCTCTGAACAATAAGCAGGAAGTATGCTGTTACCACCACAGACATTATAAAGAGTAGACGCTGCATCGACCGCTAGTCAGATGACATACCGGATCAAGACAGTGTCCAGTTTAGAAATGAACGGCACATTTCACTGTTACAGGAGTTTTTGTCATGGAAAGAGGAGCGGAGTTCCGCGCGTCGTGGTGGAGCCACATGGCGCAAAGCAACGCCGTGATGAAGCCTCACAGGACATGTTCGTGCTCTCAGTAGTTGTGGGCGGTCTTTAAGACATCTGGATCACTCCTTAATCTGTGTAATCCCCATAAAATCGTCCCTGAAAGCCATATTAATTTTCTGAACGGTGTCCACCTGGAGGTCTCTCAGTTTCTGGAAAAAATTTGATGCAGCAAAGATCCAAATCATTCAGACATTTATTCGCAATAAAAAAACGATGAGAGGGGTGGACCAGTGCTCACACAAAGCCTGCTCACAGGCGAATGATGCAACCGACAGGCGTGAAAAAACTCACGCATGCGCACGAAGGTTCAAGCTTGGCTGATGCAATCACACGTGATTCAAATCCATATGGTTTTTGAAAAAAACAAAAAGGTCTGATACTTTTTGGACAGACCTCGTACATGCAGTTATGATACAGGACAAGTGGTTCATCGTATTTAATATTCATAGTGGGAGAATATTCTTATATAGACTTCGACTGTAAACAGGTATTTTGTAAACACACACACACACACACACACACACATATATATATATATATATATATATATATATATATATATATATATATATATATATATATATATATATATATATATATATATATATATATATACAGTGGTCCCTCGCTATAATGCGGTTCACCTTTCCCGGCCTTGCAGTTTTTTTTAGTGCAATTTTGCATGCTGCTTCTTTTTTTTAACAGCGCATTGTGTTCTGAGTCCTTATTAGGCAGGCCGTTCACGGCACCGGTCGTTATCACCGCGATTGCTCTCACTGCCTCCGATGCGCTTACCAAGTCTGAAGGCTCGGTAAGCGCGACTTCTTGTGGAAAAATCTGCAGTGCCGCATGGTCTTGGTAACCACAGCCGCAGAGCTCCGTGGCCAATGAGAGAGGTTTGCATATTTTCAATGACTTGGATTCTTTGCGGGTCCCGTATCCGTACCCTGCAATGGTAACACCAGAGGCAGTGAGAGAAGGGAGAGCACGCGCATTGTGTTCTGCGTGTGTCTGTTTATAATCTTCTCGCCCAAAAAGAAAAAAGAGCGCCAACAACTACCCATAACTGTGTTCTACACTTGGAAAAAGACACCTGCACTGAGGTGTGACTCAGTGGAAAAAGGCGCTACAGCGGAGCGGCACCTTGACGAAGAGGCACGATCAGAGGAACTGTGAAATACTGGTCAGTCACTATTAATAATTTCATATGTGTCCAACCTCGTAGGTTGATCGTTAAAATTAAATTCATTAATTCTAAAAGCCATCATAATTATTTATAGGAAAACGTTCTATTTTTATTTCTCAAGAAAATGTTTGGGCCTGAAAACAGGTTTTGATCTTTGGTTTCATTCTGGACTTATTTTTCTATTAAGGTTTGAACTTTGAGAGTGTTTACCCAGGAGAGAAAAGTGAGAAAATGTTAATGCCTGTTTGAGAAAAGTGTATAAAGTGTGTAGTGAGGGGTTTTATAGCCTTAAAACATCTATAATAATTGTAAAAACTGACGCTGACTACTTCGCGGATTTTGCCTATTGCGGGGTATTTTTAGAACGTTACTCCCACGATAAACAAGGGACAACTGTGTGTATATATATATATATATATATATATATGCACACACACACGCACTAATATATGATAGAGAAGCAGACAGTGGCAGTGAAGTCAACTATTTTAGTCATTTGAAGAGACAATATATGATTAGTCTATATATAAAAATATATATGAACAAAATACTGACTAATGAATACATTATATTTCTATATAAAACATAATAGATATAAGTTATATAATCAGAAAAAATATATATAAATATTCATATATATATATATATATATATATATATACACTCAACAAAAATATAAACGCAACACTTTTTGTTTTGCTCCCATTTTGTATGAGATGAACTCAAAGATCTAAAACTTTTTCCACATACACAATATCACCATTTCCCTCAAATATTGTTCACAAACCAGTCTAAATCTGTGATAGTGAGCACTTCTCCTTTGCTGAGATAATCCATCCCACCTCACAGGTGTGCCATACCAAGATGCTGATTAGACACCATGATTAGTGCACAGGTGTGCCTTAGACTGCCCACAATAAAAGGCCACTCTGAAAGGTGCAGTTTTATCACACAGCACAATGCCACAGATGTCGCAAGATTTGAGGGAGCGTGCAATTGGCATGCTGACAGCAGGAATGTCAACCAGAGCTGTTGCTCGTGTATTGAATGTTCATTTCTCTACCATAAGCCGTCTCCAAAGGCGTTTCAGAGAAGTTGGCAGTACATCCAACCAGCCTCACAACCGCAGACCACGTGTAACCACACCAGCCCAGGACCTCCACATCCAGCATGTTCACCTCCAAGATTGTCTGATTCCAGCCACTCGGACAGCTGCTGAAACAATCGGTTTGCATAACCAAAGAATTTCTGCACAAACTGTCAGAAACCGTCTCAGGGAAGCTCATCTGCATGCTCGTCGTCCTCATCGGGGTCTCGACCTGACTCCAGTTTGTTGTCGTAACCGACTTGCGTGGGCAAATGCTCACATTCGCTGACGTTTGGCACGTTGGAGAGGTGTTCTCTTTACGGATGAATCCCGGTTCACACTGTCCAGGGCAGATAGCAGACAGTGTGTGTGGCGTCGTGTGGGTGAGCGGTTTTCTGATGTCAGGCTATTCCGCTTCCGACCTTCGGTCTTTACAGGAGAATGATCCTCTGTTAAAAGAGGTCCTAGTGTTTTTGTGGTGGAGAATTCAACCTTCTGCTGTAGAGAGGCGGCGTCTCTCAAAATGTGCTTTATTCTTGCTTCACCAGCATAAAAGGTTTGTGGAGCAAGATGGGGTCTTTTTCCGGCAGGCTTATTGTCCTGATGGTGGGGAGGAATTTCTTCAGCTCCTCTTACCAGCTTCTCTAAGGCATGAGACCTTAAATCTTCTTCATCAGCAACATGGTCATCAGGGCATGGAACGGACTGAGTTGGTCCGTCAACGGTGCTATTGGCCAGGCATGTTTAAGGATATAAGAGATTGGGTCCAGGAATGTGAGCGGTGCCAAGTGGCAAAGGATGCTGGTTCAGCATCACACAGCTACATGGGTCACCTGCTTTCCTCGCAGCTCAATGGGATCCTTGCCATAGATTTTACGATGCTGGAGCGCTCGCAGAATGGGTATAAAAATGTTTTGATCATGACTGATGTGTTCAGTAAATTTACTGTGGCAGTTCCAACACGTGATCAAAGGGCTTCCACTGTGGCCCACATGTTGATCTCAGAGTGGTTCTACAAGTTTGGCATTCTAGGTCGTCTGCACTCTGATCAGGGACGTAGTTTTGAGAGTGCTTTGATTCAGCAACTTTGCTCACTGTACGGTGTGGAAAAGTCTTGTACTACGCCCTACCATCCAGCCGGCAATGGGCAATGTGAGCGCTTTAATCGCACTCTTCATAATCTGCTGCGGACATTGCCGTTGCCGCAGAAGCAGGATTGGGCTTCTTCTTTGCCTCAAGTCCTCTTTTGTTATAACACCACACCACATCAGAGTACAGGAGAATCTCCGTATTATTTGATGTTTGGCCAAGAGCCAAGGCTTCCTATTGACTTTCTCTTAGGGAGGATTGAGGAACCTAGATCAGGTGAGGTGCAAGGCTGGGTGGCTGAGCACCAAGAGAAACTTAGGGTTGCTTTTGGTTGTGCTCAGGAGCGGCTTCTTGCAGCTGCGAATCATAGGAAAGAGCGCCATGTTCAACGTGTGCGGTATGCACCACTGTCGGTAGGCCAGCGGGTGTATGTGAGGGATTATGCTGCGCACGGGCGTCATAAAATTCAGGATTTGTGGAATTCGGTGGTCCATCAAGTGGTGAGTATTCCATCTGGGGAGGGTGCAGTTTACGCCATGGGTCCTGTTGAGAACTTGCATAAGGTCCGGAATGTGCATCGTGACATGTTGAAAGCTGTCTTGGGACCTTTGGAGGGTAATCAAGCTCCACGTTCCTCTGTACCAGAGGCAGCCTCACTTGAGGACTCTTGTTCCTCTGATAGTGAAGTGTTGCTCTTGGTTTCAGAATCCCATCGGCCTGTAGTTTCTCCTGCCCCGCCTTGTGTGTGACAGATCGCAATCGGAGTGGAGCACCTGCTCTAATACAGTCATCTGAACCCTCGTCTTCCGCTGATGTTGACCAGCCGAGCACCAGTGCTCAGGCCTTGCGCCAAACCACTCGTTCTATGGCTGGTCAACATTCAAATATACATCGGCTTCCTCAGCCTCTGGGTAGTAATCAGGCTGCTGAGCGGGTTGCTAGAGTTCCGGAGCAAGCTTCAAATCTTCAGGTTGCTATCTTTAGGCCTTGGTCTTGACCTTTTATCGTCGGGACGATGATATAAAGGTGGGGGGGGAGGGTAGATGTGGTAGTGTGGAGTGTGCATGCCCTCCCCTACCTGTGTTTGGAAGTTCTTGGTAGTGCGTACCTGGGTTCTGATTGTGTTTGATGTGAGCCAAGCATTGTTTTGTGGCTTCGTTCCTCTTTTGCTTCCTGGTCTCTCCCGTGAGGCAGCATTGGAGTGGCTTTACATGCTGTGGTGACTGCGTGCGTTCATCATTTTCCTTCCTCTCTGGAGCTTTGGGTGGCTCTTTATTAGTGGCTTGGAGTGCTGCTTTACTCTGAGCACCACTGCGGCTTACAGCTGCTGCTATTCGCGGGCGTGTTTGGGCCACCAGCGTCTGATTTGGGCGTGGCACTTTGTGCGCTCTTACGCACGTTGTCTGGAGGCTGGGAGTGCAGCTCCACTGGGGTCTTGAGCAGACCGGTGCGTCTTCTTACTGCGGGACCAGGCTGCACCTCCCGCCGTGGCTGCTGGGGACAGCTGCGTCAGCTTGATAATTTAGAGGCTGGCCACGCCTTGCATAACTCCTGCTGCTGATTTCCTGGATCCTGGGTATTTCACCAAGCTGCATCTTATTAACAGTCTGGTAACAATTTGGACTTTGTACGGACATTGTAGGGGTTACAAAGCCAGAGGTGGGCGAAAAAAAAAGACAAATAACATATCGCGTGCTGGCTTTGTGATCCACATTTATCCCATACCTGTATTTTATTGAGTGTTTCATTTTTTATCATCGCCCTAAGTGTTTAATGTGGTTTTTAACTGTAATATATTGGTTTGGTTTATTTGCATGTTTTCTTTTTTGTGTGGATGAGAGTTTTGTAATTTTATTGAGTTTGGGTTTGGGTTTTTTTTCCACTTAGTGTGTTTTTCTATATTGGTAAATGGGGTGATTTTAACCAATCAAGGTTGGGAATAAAGGTATATTTTTTATAGTTAATTCTTTTTGGTCTCTGCTCCCCTTAATTCAAAAAGGTAAAAACGAACCTGTCTGCCTTGTGCAGGGTCCTAGGCCTACCCTAGGTGGCGTTGTCAGCAACTTTGTCAATCTGTTGATATTAGATCTCCAACCTGAGCGCTATATATCGCTCTCTCTCCCACCCTCCTGCCACATATATATATTTTCGTCAGGATTCTGACATTTTGCTGATTGGCTGAGACACGCCGCTCTCTGATTGGCTGCAGCCTTTGTTTACAACGTAGCACTGGTACCACAGTCTCTGGAGGAGTGGAACCAACTTACATTTTCAGCGGTTATGCCACAGCCAATCACAGAGCGTGGCATGATAGCCAGTAGCAGCTGACGTATCAGATGGACCAATCACAGCCATGTTTTCAAAAACATGCTACCAGTCTCTTTGCACAAGAGATTGTGGTACCAGTGCTAGCTTCTGATAAACCAGTTTCACTTTAAGTGCCGCAGGGGCTTCTGGGTAATTTCAAGGATCATAAACACAAAGAACACATGAAAAATGAATAAATAAAAAAATAAAACCCCAAACACCTTCATCATCTTTCAAACGAAGTGGCTAAGGATACGTACATCCGTATCTTCTGCGGGACTGCTAAAGGTGTGGACCGAGGAGAATAAGCCAGATTCGAGTTTTCAGCGACACAGTGGCTGAAAACTGTGTGGCTTTCCTTCCCACTGTAGCCAAGTGCTTGCTCACAGGGGGTCGTTTTGACCGTTGGGGTTTTACATAATTATTGTATGGCCTTGCCTTACAATATAAGGCACCTTGGGGCAACTGTTTGTTGTGATTTGGCGCTATATAAAAAAAAATTGATTGATTGATACCTGGTATGTGATATATAGGCCCAACACCATAGTAGGAGAAACATGCCCATATCATGATGCTTGCACCATCATGCTTCACTGTCTTCACTGTGAACTGTGGCTTGAATTCAGAGTTTGGGGGTCGTCTCACAAACTGTCTGCGGCCCTTGGACCCAAAAAGAACAATTGTACTCTCATCAGTCCACAAAATATTCCTCCATTTCTCTTTTGGCCAGTTGATGTGTTCTTTGGCGAATTGTAACCTCTTCTGCACGTCTTTTATTTAACAGAGGCACTTCGCAGGGGATTCTTGCAAAAAAATTAGCTTCACACAGGCATCTTCTAACTGTCACAGCACTTACAGGTAACTCCAGACTGTCTTTGATCATCCTGGAGCTGATCAATGGGTGAGCCTTTGCCATTCTGGTTATTCTTCTATCAATCAATCAATCAACTTTTTTCTTATATAGCGCCAAATCACAACAAACAGTTGCCCCAAGGCGCTCTATATTGTAAGGCAAGGCCATACAATAATTATGAAAAACCCCAACGGTCAAAACGACCCCCTATGAGCAAGCACTTGGCTACAGTGGGAAGGAAAAACTCCCTTTTAACAGGAAGAAACCTCCAGCAGAACCAGGCTCAGGGAGGGGCAGTCTTCTGCTGAGACTGGTTGGGGCTGAGGGAAAGAACCAGGAAAAAGACATGCTGTGACAACATCTATCCATGTTGATGGTTGTTTTCTGTTTTCTTCCACACGTCTCTGGTTTTTTTGTCCATTTTAAAGCATTGGAGATCATTGTAGATGAACAGCCTATAATGTTTTGCACCTGCATATAAGTTTTCCCCTCTCCAATCAACGTTTTAATCAAACTCTGCTGTTCTTCTGAACAATGTCTTGAACGTCCCATTTTCCTCAGGCTTTCAAAGAGAAAAGCATGTTCAACAGGTGCTGGCTTCATCCTTAAATAGGGGACACCTGATTCACACCTGTTTGTTCCACAAAATTGATGAACTCACTGACTGACTTTCTCAGTGCGCACGTGCACAGAGCTCCTAACACTTCTGGTTCCCTGGTCAGTGCATATAAACAGACTGCCAACGCTGTTCACGCTAAGAAGACAGTGTTTTTGAAGCAATGTAACACTTCCAGAGTTTGGAAACAAAGCAGCAAAATGATCAGACTGTGAACACTTTACCGTGTGAGACCTGTTTTTTTTTTTTTTGTGAAAGTCTGCAGTTCTCACAGTCTACTTAGAACAACTAAACTGTTTAAACTCTTGCATATATTTATGTTTACCGTCGTTTATTATGTCATGGTTATTTTTCTCTTTGTATGTATCAGCTTTTCACTTATGCACACACCATACTAGGTTACCATAAAGGCAGCTTTTTTCTTATTTTAATATATCTTTTAAAAAAAACCCAGACAAGAGATATTAAAATGTTTTATTGTCAATACATTGAGAGTCACTTTTGTAACATTGTCACTGAAATAAGAAGCTTTTCACCTTCAGACCAGAGGTCAAAAATTTTTACAATCCTGGTGTTTACTGTAGTTACATTGCAAAAAGGTGGATTTTTTTTGGGGGGGGGGGGGGGGATTGACCACAAATGTAGGGTTAATGTAAGAGGGTTAAGAAAAGTCTAATGTTTTTCACCTTTTCCCCTCAGAAATGATGTGAACTTTTGATGCTCCGTGCCAAACTGCACATCCCTCATCCCAGCTCAGTCTTTGATCAACAAACTGCTGCTGATGTTGCAAAGACAAGAAAAATTGCAAATGACAGGATTCACGTTGAATGGGCTGTTGGGAGGATGAAATGGGCCAGTTCCTCTTGTTCCAATCCTGGATTTCACTGTATTAGTCTGTGCAGCACTTTACAGTTTGCTGCCCCACTTGTCTGAGAGTTTACACACTATAATAATTAACAAATGACAACATATGTAACAAAAATATAGACATGTTTCTCATAAGAATAGTACAGGATGAGCAGTGTTATTTAAAAGACATTCAGCCTTGCAATTTTGAAATGACCAGGTTTTACTACACAGCCATTGGCCAGTTTACAGTCATGGAACAGAAAAGTTATTGGTGACGAAATGTGACTACAAGATACATTCATTGAAAATGCTCTTATCCCACAAAGTCTTGTCTTTTTGATATATTTCATACTTACTTGGCACACTGAATGTGACAGGTAGAGGTTTACAGTCCAAGAGATATTTTGGGGCCCTTTTCAATGCAACTCTTGAGTTAATGTTTTCTTCTTAGCACCAAACACAAAGTCAGAAACATTTAATTTTCAGACGTTTTTAAAATTATTATTTATATGGTGATTGGTGGGGGGGGAGATCTGCATGAAGATTGAGCAGATGAGACCTTGGTCATCCAAACACCATCATTGTAATGGTCATAATACTGGAATTAAATATTATAGTTGTACATGAGCATCTATAATGTAGTTCATTCGGCTGCTCCCGCTTTGTGTTTGGGGTCACCACAGTTGATACAGCCAGATCTGCATTGGTAACTGGCACAAGTATGCTGGATGTCCTTCCTGATGCAACTCTAGTGTTACCTGGAGAAACACACACAGCCGCTGGTGTTCCAAAGAGGTCTCCCATCCAAGTACAAACCAGATCCTGCCCTGCTTAGCTTCTGAGATCTGACGGGATCAGACTAACACAGAGCAGATCAGCTGCACATGAGCATCTATAATACAGTTCTCAATCATTTGACCGGGAATCCAAGCAAATCAAGTGCAGCAGCCACTGACAACCTTCACCATCTTGTCTATGACACACAGCCAAACTTTGTGTAGAAGCTTGTGTGTGTTCATAGAAGGTGTGCAGCCTGCTTTTAAAAAGCAGTAAACAGAATCTAGATGGATGGTAACAAATGTCCTTCAGCCACTTTGAATTGAAGTGTAAGTTCTCTTTTCCTTCTCTGTAGTTTGTAAGGAGCCTGTCTGCAGGTCCGTCTCCTCTCCACTGAAGAGATGATATGTCTTAGGACATACACACAGTGGCCAGTGATGGATTACTTTCTGCTCTCCTTAATAAAATAAAAGTATGTACAGTAGTGTTCAGAATAATAGTAGTGCTATGTGACTAAAAAGATTAATCCAGGTTTTGAGTATATTTCTTATTGTTACATGGGAAACAAGGCACCAGTAGATTCAGTAGATTCTCACAAATCCAACAAGACCAAGCATTCATGATATGCACACTCTTAAGGCTATGAAATTGGGCTATTAGTAAAAAAAGTAGAAAAGGGGGTGTTCACAATAATAGTAGTGTGACATTCAGTCAATCAATCAGTTTTATTTATATAGCACCAAATCACAACAAACAGTTGCCCCAAGGCGCTTTATATTGTAAGGCAAGGCCATACAATAATTACGTAAAAACCCCAACGGTCAAAACGACCCCCTGTGAGCAAGCACTTGGCGACAGTGGGAAGGAAAAACTCCCTTTTAACAGGAAGAAACCTCCAGCAGAACCAGGCTCAGGGAGGGGCAGTATCTAATAGCTCAGGATACCAGTAGTAGCTCAGGTTGTCAATTGTGGCCTGTGGAATGTTGGTCCACTCCTCTTCAATGGCTGTGCGAAGTTGCTGGATATTGGCAGGAACTGGTACACGCTGTCGTATACGCCAGTCCAGAGCATCCCAAACATGCTCAATGGGTGACATGTCCGGTGAGTATGCCGGCCATGCAAGAACTGGGACATTTTCAGCTTCCAAGAATTGTGTACAGATCCTTGCAACATGGGGCCGTGCATTATCCTGCTGCAACATGAGGTGATGTTCTTGGATGTATGGCACAACAATGGGCCTCAGGATCTCATCACGGTATCTCTGTGCATTCAAAATGCCATCAATAAAATGCACCTGTGTTCTTCGTCCATAACAGACGCCTGCCCATACCATAACCCCACCGCCACCATGGGCCACTCGATCCACAACAGTGACATCAGAAAACCGCTCACCCACACGATGCCACACACGCTGTCTGCCATCTGCCCTGGACAGTGTGAACCAGGATTCATCCGTGAAGAGAACACCTCTCCAACGTGCCAAAAGTCAGCGAATGTGAGCATTTGCCCACTCAAGTCGGTTACGACGACAAACTGGAGTCAGGTCGAGACCCCGAGGAGGACGACGAGCATGCAGATGAGCTTCCCTGAGACGGTTTCTGACAGTTTGTGCAGAAATTCTTTGGTTATGCAAACCGATTGTTTCAGCAGCTGTCAGAGTGGCTGGTCTCAGACGATCTTGGAGGTGAACATGCTGGATGTGGAGGTCCTGGGCTGGTGTGGTTACACGTGGTCTGCGGTTGTGAGGCTGGTTGGATGTACTGCCAAATTCTCTGAAACGCCTTTGGAGACGGCTTATGGTAGAGATATGAACATTCAATACACGAGCAACAGCTCTGGTTGACATCCCTTACCAAAAAGTAGTATATGCAAGTATGTTTCAAGTATACTTCTAGTTTACTTTTTATATACTTATCAGGACTATTTTTTGGTAAGGGATTCCTGCTGTCAGCATGCCAATTGCACGCTCCCTCAAATCTTGTGACATCTGTGGCATTGTGCTGTGTGATAAAACTGCACCTTTCAGAGTGGCCTTTTATTGTGGGCAGTCTAAGGCACACCTGTGCACTAATCATGGTGTCTAATCAGCATCTTGATATGGCGCACCTGTGAGGTGGGATGGATTATCTCAGCAAAGGAGAAGTGCTCACTATCACAGATTTAGACTGGTTTGTGAACAATATTTGAGAGAAATGGTGATATTGTGTATGTGCAAAAAGTTTTAGATCTTTGAGTTCATCTCATACAAAATGGGAGCAAAACCAAAAGTGTTGCGTTTATATTTTATATTTATCCCTCTTGTATGCTTAAAGTATACCACAAGTGCACTTCTCGATATACTGCCATTGTACTAGTTGTATACTTTGAGTCCCTATTTTTAGTTTATTATCGTATACTTGAAGTATACTGTTATACACATTGGTTATTTCACTATTTTACTTTTTATACTTTAATTTTGCTTGGCATATTACTTGTAGTTTACTATTTATATACTGAAAATATACTCCTTAAAGTATTCTTAAAGTTTACTCATACTGTATGTACACAAGAGTGTGATGCATTTAAAAAATCACAAGACAGAATGTTGAAAACAAGTTTGATATATTTTTAAACATTTCAAAAACAAAGACCTATGAAATCAAGTCCTTCCTTTGTGGAGAAAATTAAAGGAAAAAGTACATGTAAAATGTTGTGTGCTGGGGTGTTTGGCTGGTTTGGTTTTTGTTTTCTGTTTCTCCCACCAGGTGGTATGCATTCAGGACTGAGTGGCTGAGCATTAGGACCTCACCCTGAACACCTGAGGCTTGTTTTCACGTGCAGGTCATCAGGACTCACAGCTGTGGTGTATTTTGTCATAATCAGAGATTGCTGCATTTAAACCTTGAATGCACAGTGTGTGATTGCCAGAGACTCGATCTTGTGAGCAGACGTGTGAGATCGGCATCAGGAGAACAATCTCACCATCACGGACGCAGAGACCGCTCCAGGTTTGACGCCACAGTCTGTGAAGGAGGATTGGGTGAGGTCTCACGCTCTTCAGCACACTTCCTGAGGTAATTTGGTTTTGGTGACTTTTATGAAGTAATGACAGTGGATTTGGTGTCCCTCACACCTTGTGTTAGTGAGCTGTCACATTATGCTAATTGTCTAATCAGCTTCTGCTGCAGTGGAGATTTGAACTGAGTTGTTCCGTGCCTGCAGGGTGAGAAGCTGATATATAGATTTAAGCCAGGAAGTGTTTGCTGATTGCGTGCACCTTTGAGTTGTGTCTCTCTGTGTGGAGTTGGACTCACCTCATGTTTTCTTTCTTCACAGACTCGGTTTGTCGCGGCCACCTGGGGGGTGTCGGCGGGGTCCCTGGGTCCGAACTGCTGTGGCTCCGGACCGTTTGCGCTGCTGAGAGCGCGCCGTGTTTTCACCTCACCAGACTGCGGACATTTTTGGTTGTTTATCACTGCACTTATTATGATGATTAAATTCTGTTATCTTTTGAACTGTGCTCTGCTTATTTCGTGCTGGGTCCTGTCAAACGCTGGGTCGGTGCTCCGACCGCATCCGACACATAACATAAAATGTAAACATAATGGTCTCTCCAAGATCAAGTCCTTATTTGTTAAAATGTAAACATAACGTCTTCAACTGAGAACTAAAGTCCCTCCTTGTCAAAAAAGGTAAAAGAAAGGTTTGAACCTTTGGAACCAAAAATAAATAACTACTTAGAAAAAAACTGTACTTTTATGACTTCTTTTCAGTTACTTGAGTCAGTGACTTGACTTAGTATATCTTGCTCCAAGTGCATAATAAGTGTTAGTACTTTGTGGCAGAAATATGTAAAAAGTATACTAAAGTATATGTTTTAGTATTAAAGTATAAGTGTAAGTCTTAGTATTAATGTACTTAGACTTTTATTTATACTTTTCAGTATAAGCCAAGTATACGTCACTATACTATTCTTAAGTATATAAAATATAGTTTATAAAAAGTCACCTTCAAGTATACTTCCTCAATTTTAGTAAAAAATAAGCACACTCATAGTACACTTGAATAAACTTTTTGATAAGGGTATACATACTTAAAAAATGTACTTAAGTACTGTAACAAAGTATTTGTACTTTGTTACATTCCACCACTGCTAATTGACAATATTTTGAAGAGGAAGATATCTATCTTTTTAATTATTTCCTCAGGTATAAGTCCCAGATATACAGTGTGGGGATCCCTGGGTATTTTTAGGTTTAAAATTTCCTCCTTCAGTTGAATGACATGGTTCCAAAATGTCTATATTCTTGCACATGACCTAAAGATCTGGGAGCGGCTGGCATCCACGTCCTCGCCAGCATTTCTGCTGTTGTTGTAATTGTTCGGTCTTTATGTGTGAGGCGATAAAAAAGTTTGTGAGATTTTTCCATCTGAATTCTCGCTATGTTCTCGAACTAGTTGTAGATTGTTGTGTCTTTTCATCGGCACAAAGCTGATGGCACAGCAAAAGCGCCACCGTGTTGAAGTCTCACAGGACATGTTGTGATATGCCCGCCTCTTCCACCATTCGGAAGATTCAGACAGCTTTCGGTGGCTTTTCAGTCATGTGACTATCCGAGAAATTGTGGACGAGCTGGGCATGTCACATGTCCTGTGAGACTTCAACACGTGGCGCTTTTGCTGCGCCATCAGCTTTGTGCCGATGAATTTCGCTGCAACTCTTTTCATGGCAAAATCTTCTGTCACAGTGGAATGTGCCGAAAAAGTGCTGATGTCCACCTCTTCTGCAATTTCTCGGATAGTCACATGTAGCGGGATGAAAGTCCCGGGTCCCAATTGAAAAGATTTTCCCGCTAGCTTGGCTAACGGGGGAGTTCCCCTTTGGCTGACCTGGTAGAGAAATGGTCTTTTGTGTGAGCCGCGTGGTTTGATCCCCACCGTCGTCCCGGCCACAAAGGTCCTGCTGCTTCAATCTGGCATCACGAACAGGATGTGGGTCACAGAGTATGCTAACATGCACCTGTGACTTCGGGACGAAGTCAAAAATGGTGGGGAGATGTGTAGCAGGATGAAAGTCCCGGGTCCCAATTGAAAAGATGTTCCCGCTAGCTTGGCTAACGGGGAGTTCCCCTTTGGCTGACCTGGTAGAGGAACGGTCTTTTGTGTGAGCCTCGTGGGTTCGATCCCCACTGTCGTCCTGGCCACGAAAGTCCTGTTGCATCAATCACAACGGTCCCACATCACCACAGCGTTCACTTTGGAAATGATCTGGTCATTACACACCTCTCTGCAGCTTCTCTCCCCCTGCCATCCCCTCATTACCCCATCCCCATAGAGACGGTGCCTGCTCCCAGACCACCAATAACCAGCAAAAATCTATTTAAGCATAAAAATTCAAAAAGAAAAAATAATATAGCACCTTCAACTGCACCACAGACTAAAACAGTTAAATGTGGTCTATTAAACATTAGGTCTCTCTCTTCTAAGTCCCTGTTGGTAAATGATATAATAATTGATCAACATATTGATTTATTCTGCCTAACAGAAACCTGGTTACAGCAGGATGAATATGTTAGTTTAAATGAGTCAACACCCCCGAGTCACACTAACTGTCAGAATGCTCGTAGCACGGGCCGGGGCGGAGGATTAGCAGCAATCTTCCATTCCAGCTTATTAATTAATCAAAAACCCAGACAGAGCTTTAATTCATTTGAAAGCTTGTCTCTTAGTCTTGTCCATCCAAATTGGAAGTCCCAAAAACCAGTTTTATTTGTTATTATCTATCGTCCACCTGGTCGTTACTGTGAGTTTCTCTGTGAATTTTCAGACCTTTTGTCTGACTTAGTGCTTAGCTCAGATAAGATAATTATAGTGGGCGATTTTAACATCCACACAGATGCTGAGAATGACAGCCTCAACACTGCATTTAATCTATTATTAGACTCTATTGGCTTTGCTCAAAAAGTAAATGAGTCCACCCACCACTTTAATCATATCTTAGATCTTGTTCTGACTTATGGTATGGAAATAGAAGACTTAACAGTATTCCCTGAAAACTCCCTTCTGTCTGATCATTTCTTAATAACATTTACATTTACTCTGATGGACTACCCAGCAGTGGGGAATAAGTTTCATTACACTAGAAGTCTTTCAGAAAGCGCTGTAACTAGGTTTAAGGATATGATTCCTTCTTTATGTTCTCTAATGCCATATACCAACACAGTGCAGAGTAGCTACCTAAACTCTGTAAGGGAGATAGAGTATCTCGTCAATAGTTTTACATCCTCATTGAAGACAACTTTGGATGCTGTAGCTCCTCTGAAAAAGAGAGCTTTAAATCAGAAGTGTCTGACTCCGTGGTATAACTCACAAACTCGTAGCTTAAAGCAGATAACCCGTAAGTTGGAGAGGAAATGGCGTCTCACTAATTTAGAAGATCTTCACTTAGCCTGGAAAAAGAGTCTGTTGCTCTATAAAAAAAGCCCTCCGTAAAGCTAGGACATCTTTCTACTCATCACTAATTGAAGAAAATAAGAACAACCCCAGGTTTCTTTTCAGCACTGTAGCCAAGCTGACAAAGAGTCAGAGCTCTATTGAGCTGAGTATTCCATTAACTTTAACTAGTAATGACTTCATGACTTTCTTTGCTAACAAAAGTTTAACTATTAGAGAAAAAATTACTCATAACCATCCCAAAGACATATCGTTATCTTTGGCTGCTTTCAGTGATGCCGGTATTTGGTTAGACTCTTTCTCTCCGATTGTTCTGTCTGAGTTATTTTCATTAGTTACTTCATCCAAACCATCAACATGTTTATTAGACCCCATTCCTACCAGGCTGCTCAAGGAAGCCCTACCATTATTTAATGCTTCGATCTTAAATATGATCAATCTATCTTTGTTAGTTGGCTATGTACCACAGGCTTTTAAGGTGGCAGTAATTAAACCATTACTTAAAAAGCCATCACTTCACCCAGCTATCTTAGCTAATTATAGGCCAATCTCCAACCTTCCTTTTCTCTCAAAAATTCTTGAAAGGGTAGTTGTAAAACAGCTAACTGATCATCTGCAGAGGAATGGTCTATTTGAAGAGTTTCAGTCAGGTTTTAGAATTCATCATAGTACAGAAACAGCATTAGTGAAGGTTACAAATGATCTTCTTATGGCCTCGGACAGTGGACTCATCTCTGTGCTTGTTCTGTTAGACCTCAGTGCTGCTTTTGATACTGTTGACCATAAAATTTTATTACAGAGATTAGAGCATGCCATAGGTATTAAAGGCACTGCGCTGTGGTGGTTTGAATCATATTTGTCTAATAGATTACAATTTGTTCATGTAAATGGGGAATCTTCTTCACAGACTAAAGTTAATTATGGAGTTCCACAAGGTTCTGTGCTAGGACCAATTTTATTCACTTTATACATGCTTCCCTTAGGCAGTATTATTAGACGGTATTGCTTAAATTTTCATTGTTACGCAGATGATACCCAGCTTTATCTATCCATGAAGCCAGAGGACACACACCAATTAGCTAAACTGCAGGATTGTCTTACAGACATAAAGACATGGATGACCTCTAATTTCCTGCTTTTAAACTCAGATAAAACTGAAGTTATTGTACTTGGCCCCACAAATCTTAGAAACATGGTGTCTAACCAGATCCTTACTCTGGATGGCATTACCCTGACCTCTAGTAATACTGTGAGAAATCTTGGAGTCATTTTTGATCAGGATATGTCATTCAAAGCGCATATTAAACAAATATGTAGGACTGCTTTTTTGCATTTACGCAATATCTCTAAAATCAGAAAGGTCTTGTCTCAGAGTGATGCTGAAAAACTAATTCATGCATTTATTTCCTCTAGGCTGGACTATTGTAATTCATTATTATCAGGTTGTCCTAAAAGTTCCCTAAAAAGCCTTCAGTTAATTCAAAATGCTGCAGCTAGAGTACTGACGGGGACTAGAAGGAGAGAGCATATCTCACCCATATTGGCCTCTCTTCATTGGCTTCCTGTTAATTCTAGAATAGAATTTAAAATTCTTCTTCTTACTTATAAGGTTTTGAATAATCAGGTCCCATCTTATCTTAGGGACCTCGTAGTACCATATCACCCCAATAGAGCGCTTCGCTCTCAGACTGCAGGCTTACTTGTAGTTCCTAGGGTTTGTAAGAGTAGAATGGGAGGCAGAGCCTTCAGCTTTCAGGCTCCTCTCCTGTGGAACCAGCTCCCAATTCAGATCAGGGAGACAGACACCCTCTCTACTTTTAAGATTAGGCTTAAAACTTTCCTTTTTGCTAAAGCTTATAGTTAGGGCTGGATCAGGTGACCCTGAACCATCCCTTAGTTATGCTGCTATAGACTTAGACTGCTGGGGGGTTCCCATGATGCACTGTTTCTTTCTCTTTTTGCTCTGTATGCACCACTCTGCATTTAATCATTAGTGATCGATCTCTGCTCCCCTCCACAGCATGTCTTTTTCCTGGTTCTCTCCCTCAGCCCCAACCAGTCCCAGCAGAAGACTGCCCCTCCCTGAGCCTGGTTCTGCTGGAGGTTTCTTCCTGTTAAAAGGGAGTTTTTCCTTCCCACTGTAGCCAAGTGCTTGCTCACAGGGGGTCGTTTTGACCGTTGGGGTTTTACATAATTATTGTATGGCCTTGCCTTACAGTATAAAGCGCCTTGGGGCAACTGTTTGTTGTGATTTGGCGCTATATAAAGAAATTGATTGATTGATTGAATAGTTCTGTGTCATTCTTTCTTTGTAATTAGGGTAGACAATGATTCATTCTATATCCTTCCTATGGAGGAGAGATTGAGTGACTAAATATTTGTTAATTTTCTCTTCATCCAGTGAGTCTGATTCTGTGCATAAAGACTCAGAATATTCTTTGAAGTAATTTTCAATTTCCTCAGGTTTAAAAATTAAAACATTACTCAGTGGGTCTCTATTCTTAAATATGCAGTTTTGAATTTGTTGTGGTGTTAGATGTCTTGCCAGGGCCCTCGTTGATTTAGGGCCAAGTTCATAAAAAATTTGTTTTGTGAATCTGTTTCTTTTCCAGATCTCCAGTTGGTGTAGCGTCTCTTTGTTTTCTGACCTCTTTTAACTGATCCTTCAGCCTTACATCTGTATCTGTCTGTTTTTCTTTCTCTAACTTTCTTAATTCCTCCTGTAATTTCTATTTCTCATATCTTAATCTCCTCACCCTGTTCATGTGAGTCACCCGTGAAATCAAATGTCCTCTCATAACTCCTTTAACTGTATCCCAAAGTATTCTTGGTTCTACTCCACTTTTAATGTTTTATTCAATACAAACCCAGTTTCTCTTTTTATTTCATTCATGGTTGTTACTGAGAATCCCAATTTTCATTCTTCACAGAGTATTTTTTGGTCTGTCATTGAAACGTATATTTAAGTAAACTGCATCAAGGTCTGAGACATCTGAGCTTCCTATTAAACATTCTTTCACCCTTTCTGTCTGCAATACTCATCAAAAAGAAATCTAATCTTCAATGGATCAGATTCTTCTGAGTAGAATCAAAGGCAATCACAAACCCAATACAAACAAGTTGCAGCCTTAAATGGAGTAAATTCATGTTGTCACTCAAAATTCTACACACAGCACCCTATAATGACAACATGAATTTTTAATATTACACAAAATACTTGTGATTAAATTAAGATGTGTAAGGTCAAAGTTCAGCCTGAGAGCTTTAATGTTACGGTATACGTCAGCTACAGGAGGAAATGAACCCAGAATGCAAGGCAGTGGACACAAAAGGTAAGGTGCAAAAGGGCAGGAGTTTAATGATCCAAAAAATGCAAAAGCAGCAATGATAACAAAAAATGACTCCAAGGTCAAAGTCCAGATAATTCCAAAATGGTGCAAAACATGTTAAGCAGGACAAAAGCAGAATCACAAAAATCTACTGTGGATAAACTCAGCTAAGTGTCACTTACAGCAAAGAACTCTCAATCACTGGAAGAACCCAAAGCAGGAGACAGAAGGAATCAGCCCTAACCGACCAGCACTGGCACAAACAAATGAGCAACTTAAATACCTGTTCTCTAATTGAACACGTGTGGCGATCACAAGAGGGCGGAGCAGAACACGTCAACAGAAAATCGCAAACAACATACAAGAGACCAAAATAACTGTAATCATCAACTTAGAACTTCAATACCAGCAAAAGCAAAACATCAAAAATCTAAAACAGAATCACAAAAAACAATAAATGCAAAAAAGAAAGCCAAAACATACATAAAAAAGCTGAAACACAGAGTAAGTGTGAGAGGCAGGGCCCAAACCATGAGCACCAGCCAAATGTGTGCACAATCCTGAGCCACAGAGCACAAACGTGGATCTGGAACCAACAGAAAACCATAATACTAGAAGATCAAAAATAAACGAGAGGATCAAAGTGAAACAGAACACGAGAAATCACACCTGATCACAGAGGGCAGAGCCCACTGACAGAACCTGACGTGCGCAGCCGCAACAGAGACTGACTACACATAGTCAAGGACAACAAGAAGACATACATGCACATATGCATTCCCATATACACACAAAGACTGGCACCTGCCGGGAAACTCGGACACAACGACCAACCACACATGTATACAAGCAGACCAAAACAGATAACATGCATTCCCACATACACACACACTCATCTCCATCACACGTGCACAAGATCAAGACAGACACACACACACACACACACACACAGAGACAGATGCATAAAGAAATAAAAACCGGACACGAGGCAGGAACCATACCAACAGAACTCCAACATTTAATTATCCACAACTTACATCCAAACCTGGGCCTAGGTTCATAAAGTGGTCTCAAGTTGTTTAGACACATAAACTCACTTGATGTATCTGTTGTGGTTAGTCGTTGCACAAAGTCCTTAGCCAGCTAAAGTTTCGCGTTACCCAACTAAAGGTTTTAGCCTGGTACAGAGGAGGCTAATCTTATTGTAGTCAACAAAACTTCAGTGTCTTAGCTCAAACATGGCAGCTATCATGGACCACCACGTGATGGAACACTGAAGAGCTTCCCTACATCACTCGTATTGCTCCAAAAGGAGGAACTTCCTCCACTTGTGGCCGTGGACTGTCATGATGTGTTTTTGACAGTTCTCACATTAGCCACCAGGTGTCACTGTTACACTGAGTAGTGTTGTGTGCACAAAAAGGCTTGAGGGAAGTGCTGTAAGTATGTTGAAGAATTGTTAGACTAGAGCTAAGCACGTCTTTCTGCACTTGGTATGTGTCCGGAAATGTTGATAAAGCCAGTTAACGACACAGAGGCTGGGTAGTTCACGACAACGACCAACCCGGAAGTAAACAAAACTCAAACACACTGGAGGCGTTTCTAGGTAATGGTACTTGCGAGGCCGTTATGCCCATGAAAATCATAGGCTAACATGAGACGGTTAATCTACAACTTTAGCCGTCGATGTGAAACGGAGATTAGACGGATAATGTTGGGCAACTAACCATAGTCGACTAAGTAAGAGATTAGATGGCTTCATGGTTCCGGGTGCTGGTGAGTTTTTATCTGCAGGGCAAAAGCTCAAAGGACAAGTAGGTGTTTCGTGTGTGGATCAAAGATCTCAGAATTCATGTAAATCAGTCATTAAATGTAAACAGTGAGCATGATGGAGGATAGTGAGGGAAGCCTGGAGAGACCTTCATCTGCTGTCATGGTCACAGATTAGTTGACATCTGGACTTTCTGGTTGTTTCAAGCCGAGGTTAAATACACGAGGTGGTACTAAAAATGTTGCACTAAGCGGCAATCTGTCTTCCACAGAGTTTATTTGTCCTGGAAGTTTTTTTTCCTCTTTGAAGTCTTTGTCTCTAGTCACATAATTTATTACATTTTATATAGCGCCAAATCACAACAAAGTTGCCTCGCGATGCTTCACACAAGTAAGGTCTAACCTTACCAACCCCCAGAGCAAGAACACAGGCGACAGTGGTAAGAAAAAACTCCCTCTGACGACTTGAGGAAGAAACCTCAAGCAGACCAGACTCAAAGGGGCGACCCTCTGCTTGGGCCATGGTACAGACACAATAGACAATATTGCATATACAGGAACTTTTGGAAGTCCATGCTACAGAGAGAAAAAGACAGAATCAATCCGCAGAAAGACAACAAATACAGTATAATTTGTCAGCATTAAACAACAAGAAGAACAGAAGAAATACTAAAGTGATCGCCGGCCACTAGCCCTAAGCTTCACTAAAAGACCCAGAATTTAGAAAAAGTTGAGGCCGTGGCCCACTCCAATTACTAATAAAATCAATTAAAAGGGTAAAAAGCATAGTAACATACTATGCCAGTATGCTAGACATACGAAAGTTAAAATAAGTGCATCTTAACTCTGGACTTGAAAGTCTCCACAGAATCTGTTTTATTGATGCAGGAAGATCATTCCAGAGAACAGGGGTATGATAAGAGAAAGCTCTGTGACCCACAGACTTTTAATTCACCTTAGGGACACAAAGTAGTCCTGCACCCTGAGAATGCAAGATCTGGGCCAGTACATAAGCTAAGTAGGGAGGTGCCACTCCATGAATAATTTTATTGGTTAGTAACAGAACAGCTGATCTCACTGGTTTCACTTTAGGAGAAAGAGGAAGCAAGAACACTCCACGGCGCGTGTGGGCAGGACCAATGCCACGAAGAAGAGGGATGAAGACCACTCAGATGAAGGACAACGCCTAAGATTAGCATGAATCATTGTATTAGCATAGGAAGACAGAGGAGTATAAAAACAGAACCTAGCCCACTGTTTGGGGTTCATCTTTGCTGAGAGCTTGCTGGAATACGAGATGGTGGGTTGGAGGCTCTCAGTTTCGGGGACCCTCAGAACCTCTGGGTATGGCTTTCTTTATCTCACTCATTCTGTAAAACTTGCATTCTGTTAAATTCTGTGACATTTAAATTCTGTTTAATAAATCTCTGAGTGGTGGTCTAGCCCTCAGAGTAATTATGTTCAAACTTAAACAACTGGTCAAAACCTTCTTTCAAATCAACGGACGCGCGGGATAAGAGAGACAGTGGAGAGCGAGATCACTGGAGGTCATTGAATTATCCCTAGATTTTTCAATACACGAGGGTCAAGATTAGGTTTCTTAAGTAATGGTTTAATCACTGCATATTTGAAACATTTAGGAACAGATCCAGAGGTTAAAGAAAGATTAATCATTTCCAGCACAGTCGGCCCAAGAGTGGGCCACAGGTCCTTAAACAGTTTTGTTGCTGTAGGATCAAATAAACAAGTTGTGCTTTTTGTTGACGTTATGAGTTTCGTCAGCATGCCTAGTGAGATACTATTGCATTCTGTAAATCTACCTCAGTAATGGCGCCCACCTCAATAGCAGGGTCTAGTGGCTGGGTTAAGGCATGCTGGGGTATGTTTAACCTAATGTCTTCTATTTTCTTCTCGAAGTAATCCAGGAAATCCAAGATATAAAGCACAAAGCTTTGCTCTACAATGGGATTTCAACATTCAACTTCAGAACCCTGTCAGAGGCCGAGACCAGCAGAATACACCATCAGAGGAGCAGAAGACACCCTCTGTCAGGGTGCTCAAACGTCAGACGTCATAACAATGCCTTGATGGAAGGGAGACATTTGTCCCCACAGGACAGATGCTGGAAATGTCCAATTCTCCCTCTTTAAAATGGTCCTGGACATGTTCATCTGAAGTCCTCATCTGTGGGAAATTAAAGTTCTTGACTACTTTAAGACTAAACTGAAGGTTTTGATGCACGTTACTGCAGGTACCACAAGATTGGAAAATTCTGGCAACTTCAGTCTGACTTATTCTGAAAGTCAGTGTGTGTCTGTGTACCGGGTCACTGCAGTCCTCAACAATCAGGCACCTGGATCCTGCCAGGTTTGGGAGCAAGACCCAGGAACAGCAGTCACCAGTCCTGCTGACTTGTTGGGAAGCTACTGAGGCAACTGTAATCTGTGTCCAGCAGCTGATGTCATCAGGTGGTACCCAACCTTCATCAAGTGTTTTGAACTTTGACCACAGCCCTCTCCAATTAGTGAGCCAGCAGGGAAGCCTGACTTGCTGCTCATCTGCGCCTGGGTACCAGTTTCTTTCCTTTTGTTCTGGCCTCTTCCCCATCCTTCAAGTTCCCGGTTTTTGTTGTCCAGGTCCAGAACTGATGACAGCTGCCATGTTGCTTTTGCTTGGAACCCTTCTGCTGAGAATCGACTGCTGCCCATCTCCAGAGACGAAAACCAGGTCTGCTGACACCAGGCGCTGGTCCTTGAGGACTGTCCTCATGGGCCTACTCTCATAGCACTGTCAGCTCCTCTAATGTTACACTCTGCTCTTTGTTTGAGGGTTGTTTGATCCAGTTCTGGGAGCAATCTCCTGGGACCTGGTGGTTTAAAGCAGATTGGGCTTTGGTCTCTTGGCTGAGGTAGCACTCTCTTTGTAGGTAATGGGATTCTTTCACACTTTCTTCAAGTGGTGTTTTTGCACATGAGACAGAAGCATCCTGTCATGGTGTCACCTGCACCAGCCTTGGGTCAGGGGGTATTTTGAACTAGGACAGTATGTGGACCAGACTTTGTCTCTCAGTCCTATGTCTGATGTTGAAGGAAACATGTCATAAAGCTGAAAGCCTCCAGTCCTCACACATTTTAGGCAGATCTTGTTTTGTCTGTACACCCTGGAACCACAGATTGTCTTCTTTTGCCATCCACTGCTCCTCCTGGATCTGGATCACAGATCACCAGGGGCCTCAAAGACTTGTGTGGATTTCCTATATGCAAATCCATTGAAGTTGGCCCTTTGAGCATGGATTCACATGAACACAGAAAAGAAATCATACCAAGTGTGAGCTACAGATGACTGGACTTCTCTTCCGACAGGGGCTCGCAGTTTACATCTGAGCTCTGGACTGCACTTGCACACAGCCTAGGTATAAAGCTCCAACGGACCACTGCATATCATGCCCAGGCTAATGGACTGTGTGAGTGCTTTCATTGCTCTATCAAAACCTCTCTACGAACCAGCTTAACAGACCATGGTGGACTACACTCTGTCATGCCTGCAATCAGTAGACTACATCTTTATTTAGGCCACAGTGCCTTATATGCTTCAGTGCTAAGGAGACACTGCAGCCAGATTATTCGTCCTCCCCCTTGATAACATTTATTCTTTTCATTATGGTGACTGCTGGGGGGAGAGTACATGTAGTGGACATTCAACACATTCAACATTTAATGCACATTGTGGATATAATTCACCATACCGAGGCATGCATACAGAGTTTTCCTGTCTCAGCAATGTGTATTCTATGCATATAAAGCTGATTCCTATTCTTGGGCCTCTTTGATGTGTTCCAGCTGGGACTGCTGTCTTGCTTATGTGTATTCTTGTTCTGGTCACATGTTGACGTGTGAAGTGCATATCAAAGTCTCTCAGCCCCTTTAATATTTGTTTCTGTCAAGCATGTGACAAAATGCTGACTCTCTAATGTTTTCCTGTTGGGACCGCTGTGCTGTCAATGGGCAGGGCCGAGCTTCTATAAAAGGTCTATGAATTGTGTGACAAGATGGGGAAGAGAAGTGTCGAAATAACGAGACAAATAAAGTGACACGCCGATGAAATTGTGACTCCTTCATTCATCACAATTTCTTCAACTTTAACAACAAATAATGGCCACTGACAGAAAATTTTACTTATTTGATTTACGCTTCCTGTGTAACGTACATATAACTAGGGCAACACTAATTTTCAATGCCACAAAATTTTACCTTGGAAAAAAATGTTCACGGTCAAAGTCCTGTTCGAAGTGACTTTTCATAAGATAAATTAGATGTGATCAAATGTCAGGAGGATGTATAGTTCATGCACTTGAACTGAAGTTTTTGTGGTGTTGTCGGGGGGTGAATTCTTTTTCAGATAATTTTCACAGGACATTGGTTATCTCTGCTGTGCACAATCTGTCATTGCTTTTTGGCACTTGGTTTCCGACTGATAACTGGAAGACAAAGAGGCAGAAAACTGGAACCTCCATCCAATTTTAGTGGTGTAGGTAAATCCATAAAAGAAAAGTGAGAGTGATTGAGGCGCTTTTGATTGAGATATAATGCAAAATGTACACCAAAAGGGCTTTTCAATATTAAATTCAAATGTCCACAAAATCCACAATCTGGATCAGATCCGGACCAGACTTTGCCAGTTGATAGAGTGTCAGTCTGCACCTCACTTTCAAATATGAGAGTGATTGGGGTGCATTTGATTAAGATATTATGTAAAATATACATTAAATGTGGTTTTTAATGTTAAATTTAAATATCCACAAAATCTGTAATCTGGATCACACTTTGTCAGTCAGTACAGGAAACCATCCTACAAAATGCTCTCATATATGAAAAGAAATTCAACCTTTTTTGATAGTTATGAATTTTTGAAAATTTGCTCAATGGTCGAGATAGGGATGTTTCCTGACTTTGACCTATGACCTTGAAAATTGGATCTGTAAACTTTCATAACAATATATACGAGGTCTATTAGAAAAGTATCCGACCTTATTTTTAAAAACCATATGGATTTGAATCACTTGTGCTTGCGTGAGCCAACCTTGAACCTTCATGCGCATGCGTGATTTTTTTTTTTACGCCTGTCGGTTGCGTCATTCGCCTGTGAGCAGGCTTTGAGTGAGGAGTGGTCCAGCCCTCTCGGCGGATTTTCATTGTCAGGGAAATGGCTGAGAGACTGCCGCTTTGCTTGATCAAATTTTTTTTAGAAACTGTGAGGCACATCCATGTGGACACCATTCGAGAAATTCAGGTGGTTTTTGGTGAAAATTTTATGGGCTTCAAAGACATTAAGGGATGTTACTGTCCCTTTAAGGACGGCCCACAGCAGCTGTGGGGTGCACCGCGCTCCAGCTGCCATCGACAGGCTGAGCAACCATTTAATTTCTAAACGGATCGCTCTGTGGATCCGTGACCATCGTGTGCAATTTCTCTGGTTATCACAAGAGCTGGACATCAACTATTTTCCTGCAGATTTCACTTTTAACAAGAGATTTTGTCGTGGAAAGCCGAGCGGACGCTTCGCGCGTCATGATGGATTCGCTGCTGGACTGACACAAAACCACCTCCGTTTTGGTCTCACAGGACGGCTTTGAGATGGTGTTCAGACAGCTGTCGGTGGTTTTTCAGTCGAGTGATTATCCAAGAAATTTTGGACGAGCCTGGACATGCCAGAACATGTTCTGTGACGCTTCATCACGGCGTTGCTTTGCTTTGGGACATGCCTTTCAGTGCTTACCAGTCGAGTGAGTATCAGAGAAATTGTGGAGAGCTGGACATGTCCCAGCTTGTCCTTCTGGCACTCTGAAATGGAGGTGTTCTTTGTCTCGCTTGACGTCGTGACATGTGAAGCGTCTGTTCCTCTTTCCATGACAAAACCTCCTCGTTAAAAGTGGAATGTGCCGTTCATTTCCAAACTGGACACTGTGTTTTATCCGAGACGTCGTCTGGACTAGCACAGGAATTGTGAAAAGACGTGGACATCAGCACTTTTTCGGCAAATTGAGACAGACGTGCGGAGGAATTCTGTGCATCGTGGGTGCCTGTGATGAAGCGTCACAGAACATGTTCTGGCATGTCCAGGCTCGTCCACAATTTCTTGGATAATCATTCAACTGAAAAACCACCGACAGCTGTCTGAACGCCATCTCAAAGCCGTCCTATGAGACCAAAACGGAGGTGGTTTTGTGTCGGTCCAGCAGCGAATCCATCATGATGCGCGAAGCGTCCGCTCGGCTTTCCATGACAAAATCTCTTGTTAAAAGTGAAATCTGCAGGAAAATAGTTGATGTCCAGCTCTTGTGATAACCAGAGAAATTGCACACGATGGTCACGGATCCACAGAGCCATCCGTTTAGAAATGAAATGGTCGTTCAGCCTGTCGATGGCAGTTGGAGTGCGGCGCACCCCACAGCTGCTGTGGGCCGTCCTTAAAGGGACAGTAACATCCCTTAATGTCTCTGAAGCCCATAAAATTTTCACCAAAAACCACCTGAATTTCTCAAATGGTGTCCACATGGATGTGCCTCACAGTTTCTAAAAAAAATTTGATCAAGCAAAGCGGCAGTCTCTCAGCCATTTCCCTGATAATGAAAATCCACCGAGGGGGCTGGACCACTCCTCACTCAAAGCCTGCTCACAGGCGAATGACGCAACCGACAGGCGTGAAAAAAATCACGCATGTGCATGAAGGTTCAAGGTTGGCTCACGCAAGCACACGTGATTCAAATCCATGTTTTTTTTTTTTTTTTTATATGGTCAGATACTTTTCTAATAGACCTCGTATATGAAAAAATATGGGTTCCAGGCTGTTCACAAACAGAGGAACAAACAAACAAACAAACAAACAAACAAACGGGGCACAAACATAACTGCCCAACTTCACTGGAGGAGCTAATAAACAGTCTGTGACTCATTTAAACCGACAGCAGCTGGAAAACCACAACAGGAACAAAGTTACTGACTGCTCCTTTTTATATGTAGTTTTTATAGTACCATATCACCCCAATAGAGCGCTTCGCTCTCAGACTGCAGGCTTACTTGTAGTTCCTAGGGTTTGTAAGAGTAGAATGGGAGGCAGAGCCTTCAGCTTTCAGGCTCCTCTCCTGTGGAACCAGCTCCCAATTCAGATCAGGGAGACAGACACCCTCTCTACTTTTAGCCTGGTTCTGCTGGAGGTTTCTTCCTGTTAAAAGGGAGTTTTTCTTTCCCACTGTCGCCAAGTGCTTGTTCACAGGGGGTCGTTTTGACCGTTGGGGTTTTTACATAATTATTGTATGGCCTTCCTTACAATATAAAGTGCCTCGGGGCAACTGTTTGTTGTGATTTGGCGCTATATAAATAAAATTGATTGATATGTGCTGTCCTCTTTCTGTTTCTCCTCCTCCCATTTTCTCCTCCTGCTCCTGCTTTTCCCCATTTCTCCTCCTGTTCCTGTTTCTCCTCTTTCTCCTCCCCTGTTCTCTCCTTTCTCTGACAGCCTTTAATTCCCTCAGTGAGCAGCTGTGTGTGTGTGTGTGTGTGTGTGTGTGTGTGTGTGTGTGTGTGTGTGTGTGTGTGTGTGTGTGTGTGTGTGTGTGTGTGTGTGTGTGTGTGCAGACTGGATGTTGTTGCCATAGTGACAGGCTGACCCTAATCAGTGTGAGGAGCACCTGGTTTCATTTCTCCTCCATCTGACCAATTTTGTCTCGGTGC
The DNA here is from genome assembly GCF_902500255.1 of Thalassophryne amazonica. Lineage (NCBI taxonomy): Eukaryota > Metazoa > Chordata > Actinopteri > Batrachoidiformes > Batrachoididae > Thalassophryne > Thalassophryne amazonica. Next base: position 209,916 of record NW_022986288.1, read on the forward strand.
TGAATATTAGAATGCATTTTTTTTAATGTACGGTGCATCCAGAAAGTATTCACCTTTTCCACATTTTTTTATGTTACCGTTTTATTCCAAAATGGAGTAAATCCATTTTTCCCTCAAAATTCTACTCACAACACCCCATAATGACAATGTGAAACAAGATTTTTTTTTTTTTTCATTTTTGGAAATTGATGACAAATAAAAGGTAGTAAACCACATGTCCATAAGTATTCACACTCTTTGTTCAATACTTTGTTGATGCTCCTTTGGCAGCAATTCCAACCTCAAGTCTTCTTGAATATGATGCCACAAGCTTGGTGCACCTATCTTTGGGCAGTTTGGTCCATTCCTCTTTGCAGCACCTCTCAAGCTCCATCAGGTTGGATGGGGAGCGTCGGTGCACAGACATTTTCAGGTCTGGGCTCTGGCTGGGCCACTCAAGGACATTCACAGAGTTGTCCTGAAGCCACTCCTTTGATATCTTGGCTGTGTGCTTAGGGTCATTGTCCTGCTGAAAGATGAACCGTTGCCCCAGTCTGAGGTCAAGAGCGCTCTGGAGCAGGTTTTAAGCCAGGATGTCTCTGTACATTGCTGCATTCATCTTTCCCTCAATCCTGACTAGTCTCCCAGTTCCTGCTGCTGAAAAACATCCCCACAGCATGATGCTGCCACCACCATGCTTCACTGTAGGGATGGAGCCTGGTTTCCTCCAAACATGACATTAGCATTTCTGCCTATAAGGTTTTGTAACACAAAATGGCTGGACACAATTGTTAAGCTCAGACACAGGGTGCAGTTGTTCAAAAAGGTTTAATAGAGTAACAAGCAGGGTTCAGTATGCAAAAAGGTAGTCCAGAATAAGCAACAATATCTAGTTCATCAAGTGAATGCTTGGTCCAAGAAACAAGCCGGTGGTCATTAAAACACTGATAAGCAAGCAGGATGAGAAAGACACAAGGAACAAGGCTGGAAGCAAAGGCATGAAGCACAACAATCTGGCGGGGAACAGGTGGACAAAGTGAGGTTTAAATACAGGAAGGTGATGAGCAGAAAAGAGAAACAGGTGTGAAGGAAAGATCCAGGGCATGGGAGTGGAAAGGGAACAGGCCTACCCCAAGCACCAAGTGACAGACAAGAGAAATAGAGACAGAAAACCCCAAGCATAAAAAAGACAGACAAGAAAATCACCACACAGAACATGATTAGAACCAAACACTCTAATGCATAACATAAAAACAACAACCCAAAACCCCCAAACCCTGACAGTACCACCACCCCCAAGAGTCGACCCCTGGTGGCCTAGAGAAGCCATGTAGAAGGCCCGGATAAGGCTAGGGTCCACGATGAAGTGGGAGGAGACCCAAGACTGCTCCTCAGGACCCTACCCCTCCCAGTCAACCAGGTACTGCATGCTGTGGCTGCAGAGCTGAGACTCAGATGAGCTGAGACTCGATGCACAGAGAAAACAGGACCCCTATCCACTAATCAGGAGGGCAGAGGGGGAACGACCAGAGGGGGCAGAGGACTGGACTTCACAGGTTTGATGCGGCTGACTTGGAAAGAGGGGTGAATTTGCATGGCCTTTGGGAGACAGAGATGACCAGAAACTGGGTTAAGGATCTTGGACACAGGGAATGGACCAACGAACCTGGGAGTGAGCTTCCGGGTCGTCCCTCACAGGGGCAGGTTCCAGTGTGGAGAGCTACACCTTCTCACCTGTAGAGTAGAAGGGTGTGGGGGTCCTCTTATGATCGGCCGCAGTCTTGTAAGCTGCAGAAGAACGGAGCCTGTCTCACCCAATCCCAGGTTTGTCTACACTGTAGTATAAGTGCCAGGGCCGAAGAAACTGTAGAATTTGTCTGCAGAAGAGAATAACAGTGGTTGACAGCCATAGACAACATGGAAGGTGGAGTATCTGGAGGTGGAAAATAGCAGAATGTTATGAGTTAATTCAATCCAAATTAACTGTGAAGTCCAGGACACTGAGTGCTGAGATGGCCAGAATCCGCAGTCCTTTCTCCAGCTCCTGGTTGACCTGCTCGGACTGTCCATTGGCCTGTGAATGGCATCCAAAAGTGAGGCTTGAGGTGGCCCAGAGTAACTGGCAGAATTCCTTCCAAAATTGAGATATGAATTGTGGTCTGCGATCTGAGGCAATGTCTTGTAGAAAATGTCTTGCTGTAATTTTACCACATGAGACAACATGACCTCGGCCGTCTGAGGGGGGCTAAGGCATAGGAATGAAATGAGCCATCTTGGACAACCTGTCTGCTATGGTCAGGACCACAGTATTATCTCTAGAAGGAGGAAGACCTGTTACAAAATCCACTGAAATATGTGACCACGGACACTTGGGGATAGGAAGCAGAAGTGTACCTGAAGGAGGTTGCATGAAAGACACGTGCATGGCGTAAATCTGACAGAGATTAATATAACTGGTGATATCATGGAGTGCTCGTGGCCACCAAAACCTTTGCTGAATAACGAACACGGTTTTTAATCCCTAGATGGCAGGAGAAACATCTATCATGCCCCCATCCCACTGAGGGGGTCAGGAATGTAAAGCTTCCCCTCGGGACACTTTGGAGGTTTTGGTTCATTTTCAGTGGCTACTTTTACCCTGGACTCTATGTCCCATGTGATGGCCAACTTAAAGCAAGAGGGAGGCAGAATAGTTGTGGGACTATTCTGACTATTAAAGCCCACTCCTGTACCACCGCGACCTTCTTAGGGTGCATCTTGATCTTCCCCTTGGCCAGTACAAAACCCAGAAATGATACAGGGGATTTATGGAAGTCACACTTCTCAGCTTTTACTTGTACATATAACTGATTCTGAAGCAATGTTTGCAGTACAGCTCAAACGTGCTGTGAATGGGACTCTGCATCGGGGGAAGAGATACAATGTCATCCAAGTACATGAACACATACTTGTTCAAATACTCCCTGAGAACATAATTAACAAGATTTTGGAAAATGGCGGGAACATTTGTTAACCCAAACGGCATCACCAAATACTCGTAATGACTGGTAGGGGTGTTAAATGCGGTTTTACATTCATCCCCTTCTTTGATCCTGACCAGGTGATAGGTGTTGCGTAAGTCTAACTTAGCAAAAATTGCTCAAACAGAAAGTTCAAACGTGAAGGTGATAAGAGGCAGAGGATTTCCGGTTCTTGATATTAATGTCATTAAGGCCCCGCTAATCTATGCAGGGGTGAAGGGACTTAGCTTTCTTTTCTAAGAAAACGAACACCCTTCTCCCTTTCTCCCTTTATATTAGCACCCCTTGGGCACATATTGAGGCGTTTTGGGATTACCTTTCACTGCTATGCTGATGATAGTCAGTTATACATGCCGATAACTGCTGGTAATCTCATTCACATAAAATCCTTAGAAGATTGCCTTGCATCAGTGAGAAGTTGGATGTCTAGAAACTTCCTTATTTTAAACTCTGATAAGACCGAAATGATGGTTCTTGGTCCAGTGAGACATCGGCATCAATTTGACCAGTTAACACACAGTATGACACACAGCCTAGCCTTGTTTGTCAGACAAAACACTGACAAAGTGAGGAACCATGGGGTAATTTTTGAACATACATTGTCCTTGAAATTCCACATTAGAAATATTATGATGACTCCTTTCTTCCACCTGTGAAATATAGCGAAGATTCATCCCATCCTGTCTATGGCTGATGCTGAGACCCGGATCCATGCATTTATCTCTTATAGATTGGACTACTGCAATGTTCTATTTTCTGGTTTACCGCAGTCTAGCATTAGGGCTCTCCAACTGATACAAAATGCTGCAGCCAGACTTTTGACACGAAGCAGAAAGTTTGACCGCATTACACCCATTTTGGCGTTTCTTCACTGGCTTCCTGTCCCAGTGAGATCAGATTTTAAGGTTCTGCTACTAGTCTATAAAATTGTTCACAGACTGGCACCTCCCTACTTAGCTGACATAATTAAACCTTACATACCACCAACAGCACCAACACAACAGAACCACCAACAGCACCACCAACAGCGTTCTCAGGGTGCAGGACTACTTTGTGTCCCTAAGGTGAATAAGAAGTCTGCAGGTCACAGAGCTTTCTCTTATCGTGCCCCTGTTCTGTGGAATGATCTCCGTGCGTCAATAAAACAGACAGATTCTGTGAAAACTTTCAAGTCCAGACTTAAGATGCACTTCTTTTCCCTTTCATATGGCTAGCATACTGGTACAGTTTTGTTTTCTGCTTTTTACTCTTTTAGTTCATTTTATTAGGAAACAGAACATGCCATGGCCTCAACTTTGCCTAAATTCTGGGTCTTTCAGTGAAGCTTAGGGCTAGTGGCCGGCGATCACCTTAGTATTAGTACCTTAGTAGTTTTTCTTGTTGATTAATGCTGGCAAATTATATAGTATTTCTTGTCTTTCTGATGCCTGATTCTATTTTTTTCTCTCTGTTTAAGGTGCAGCTCCATCCAGAGATGGGAGTTGTATTTGTGCTGGTGACCCTCCTGTCCTGTGCACCAACAGCATTTCTTGTATATTCGTCCGTGAATTGTTCTGTAATTTATGTCTGTATCATGGCCCAAGCAGAGGGTCACCCCTTTGAGTCTGGTCTGCTTGAGGTTTCTTCCTCAGAGGGAGTTTTTCCTTACCACTGTTGCTCTGGGGGTTGGTAAGGTTAGACCTTACCTGTGTGAAGCGCTTTGAGGCAACTCTGTTGTGATTTGGCGCTATATAAATGAAAATAAATTGAAATTGAAAAATTGAAAAAAAAAACAAAAAAACACAGCCCCCGTGGATGACAGAGATAGACGAATCAATCCTGCTGCCAGGGATTCTTGGATGTACTCATTCATAGCTTGTCGTTCGGGCGCAGACAGAGAATATAATTTGCCACTGTTGGGGCTAGTCCCTGGGAGGAGGTCTAGAGCGCAATCATAATCACTGTGGGGTGGTAACATTTTAGCCCTGATCTTATTAAAGACTTTTAGTAGATCATGGTAACACACCGGAACACTGGTGAGATCAGGGATAGATGGTGGCGGCGGTTCTGGACATTTTAACAGGCAGATATTGGTGCATGAAAGTCCCCAAGAGCTAATTTGTCCCTCTGACCAATTAAAGTTCAGGCTGTGATGTTTTTGCCAGGGGTGTCCTAAAATAGCCGGGTGAGTCATACTGTCAAAAATATGGAAACTAACTAACTTTCGGAAATAATCAAACAAGCTGATTTTGTCCGATGGGTAATTTGATCCAATTCTCTGCCATCCACCGTATGAACCACCAGAGGGCATGAGAGCTGGTATAACTTAAGGTGTAGGGACCTGGCGAGAGAGGAATGTAGTAGATTGATATCCGAGCCTGAATCTATAAATATGGGGACAGAAATTGATGAAGTCGGTGCCTGTAGGGCTGCAGCTGGACCCGGAAGTGGATTGATGGTGGTTAATGTCAGCGTGCTGGTATGGGATTGGGAGTTGAATTTGTCCAATAGTTGCCCAGTCTGTGAGCTAAAAGATGACATGAACGTGTCCTGGAGTGATCTTCTTTATCAATTCAACATGTGTGGGGGTGTCCCTGAAATAATTCTTCTTACACATGATGATGTACTTAACCATAAACCAGGTCTGACACTGAAGCTGTCTGCTACTTATGAGGACTAGTTTATGTTAAGAGAGTCTTCATGATTCATCACATGGTAACTCACTAATAACAACAGCACTAACAACTACAACAGCACCACCAACAACAGCACCAACAACAGCAACGGCAACAGCACCAAAAACAGCATCATCAACAACGACATCAGCACCAACAGCAACAGCACCACCAACATTAACAACAACTACAGCACCACCAACAGCAGCAATAGAACCAACAGCACCACCAACAACAGCACCACTAACATTAACAACAACAACACCATCAACAGCAGCAATAGCACCAACAGCACCAACAAAAAACAACAGCACAACCACAAACAACATCATCAACAACAACTACAACAGCACCAACAACACTACCAACAACACCAACATCAGAACAACCAACAACAACAGCACCATCAACAACGACATCAGCACCAACAACATCAGCACCAACAACAACAACAGCTCCACCACCACCAACATTAACATGTACAACACCAACAACATCAGCACAACCACCCTCAACAACAGCACCATCAACAACGACATCAGCACTAACAACATCAGCACCAACACCACAAACAACAACAGCACCAACAACAACAACAGCACCACCACCACCAACATTAACAACTACAGCACCAACAACAGCAGCAATAGAAGCAACAGCACCACTAACAACAGTACCACCAACAGCACCAACAAATACAAACATTAACATCAACAACAACAACAGCACTAACAACTACAACAGCACCACCAACAACGGCACGAACAACAGGACCAACAAAAACACCACTAATAACAATAACAGCACCACCACTAACATCACCAACAGCACCAACAACAATACAACAAACAACACCAACAACAATAACAGCACCAACATCAGCACCAACAACAGCACCTCTAACAACAATAACATCAACAACAACAACAGCACCAACAACAACAATAACATCAACAACAACAACACCACCACCAACAGAACCACCAACAATAACATCAACAGCACCACCAACAACCGCACCACTAACAGCACCACCAACAGAACCACCAACAATAACATCAACAACAGCACCACCAACAACCGCACCACTAACAACAGCACCACCAACAGAACCACCAACAATAACATCAACAACAGCACCACCAACAACCGCACCACTAACAACAGCACCACCAACAGCACCACCAACAACCGCACCACTAACAATAGCACCACCAACAATAACATCAACAACAGCACCACCAACAACTGCACCACTAACAACAGCACCACCAACAGAACCACCAACAATAGCATCAACAACAGCACCACCAACAACCGCACCACCAACAATAACATCAACAGCACCACCAACAACCGCACCACCAACAATAACATCAACAACAGCACCACCAACAACCGCACCACCAACAGAACCACCAACAATAACATCAACAACCGCACCACCAACAGCACCACCAACAGAACCACCAACAATAACATCAACAACAGCACCACCAACAACCGCACCACTAACAACAGCACCACCAACAGAACCACCAACAATAACATCAACAACAGCACCACCAACAACCGCACCACTAACAACAGCACCACCAACAGAACCACCAACAATAACATCAACAACAGCACCACCAACAACCGCACCACTAACAACAGCACCACCAACAGAACCACCAACAATAACATCAACAACAGCACCACCAACAACCGCACCACTAACAACAGCACCACCAACAATAACATCAACAACAGCACCACCAACAACCGCACCACTAACAACAGCACCACCAACAGAACCACCAACAATAACATCAACAACAGCACCACCAACAACCGCACCACTAACAACAGCACCACCAACAGCACCACCAACAATAACATCAACAACAGCACCACCAACAACCGCACCACTAACAACAGCACCACCAACAGAACCACCAACAATAACATCAACAACAGCACCACCAACAACCGCACCACTAACAACAGCACCACCAACAATAACATCAACAACAGCACCACCAACAACCGCACCACTAACAACAGCACCACCAACAGAACCACCAACAATAACATCAACAACAGCACCACCAACAACCGCACCACTAACAACAGCACCACCAACAGAACCACCAACAATAACATCAACAACAGCACCACCAACAACCGCACCACTAACAACAGCACCACCAACAGCACCACCAACAACCGCACCACTAACAATAGCACCACCAACAATAACATCAACAACAGCACCACCAACAACTGCACCACTAACAACAGCACCACCAACAGAACCACCAACAATAGCATCAACAACAGCACCACCAACAACCGCACCACCAACAATAACATCAACAGCACCACCAACAACCGCACCACCAACAATAACATCAACAACAGCACCACCAACAACCGCACCACCAACAGAACCACCAACAATAACATCAACAACCGCACCACCAACAGCACCACCAACAGAACCACCAACAATAACATCAACAACAGCACCACCAACAACCGCACCACTAACAACAGCACCACCAACAGAACCACCAACAATAACATCAACAACAGCACCACCAACAACCGCACCACTAACAACAGCACCACCAACAGAACCACCAACAATAACATCAACAACAGCACCACCAACAACCGCACCACTAACAACAGCACCACCAACAGAACCACCAACAATAACATCAACAACAGCACCACCAACAACCGCACCACTAACAACAGCACCACCAACAATAACATCAACAACAGCACCACCAACAACCGCACCACTAACAACAGCACCACCAACAGAACCACCAACAATAACATCAACAACAGCACCACCAACAACCGCACCACTAACAACAGCACCACCAACAGCACCACCAACAATAACATCAACAACAGCACCACCAACAACCGCACCACTAACAACAGCACCACCAACAGAACCACCAACAATAACATCAACAACAGCACCACCAACAACCGCACCACTAACAACAGCACCACCAACAATAACATCAACAACAGCACCACCAACAACCGCACCACTAACAACAGCACCACCAACAGAACCACCAACAATAACATCAACAACAGCACCACCAACAACCGCACCACTAACAACAGCACCACCAACAGCACCACCAACAGCACCACCAACAATAACATCAACAACAGCACCACCAACAACCGCACCAATAACAACAGCACCACCAACAGCACCACCAACAATAACATCAACAACAGCACCACCAACAACCGCACCACTAACAACAGCACCACCAACAGCACCACCAACAATAACATCAACAACAGCACCACCAACAACCGCACCACTAACAACAGCACCACCAACAGCACCTCTAACAACAATAACATCAACAACAACAACAGCACCTCTAACAACAATAACATCAGCACCAACAACAGCACCTCTAACAACAATAACATCAACAACAACAACAGCACCTCTAACAACAATAAAATCAACAACAACAACAGCACCTCTAACAACAATAACATCAACAACAACAGCACCATCAACAACAACAACAGCACCAATAACAACCACAACAATAACATCAACAACAACAATAGCACCAATAACAACAATAACGTCAGCACCAACAACAGCACCTCTAACAACAATAACATCAACAACAACAGCACCTCTAACAACAATAACATCAGCACCAACAACAGCACCTCTAACAACAATAACATCAACAACAACAGCACCATCAGCACCAACAACAGCACCTCTAACAACAATAACATCAACAACAACAACAGCACCATCAACAACAACAACAGCACCAATAACAACCACAACAGCACAAACAACAAGAGCACAACCACAAACAACAGCACCATCAACAAGAGCACAACCACAAACAACATCATCAACAACAACTACAACAGCACAAACAACAAGAGCACAACCACAAACAACATCATCAACAACAACTACAACAGCACCACCGACAAGAGCACAACCACAAACATCATCAACAACTACAACAGCACCACCGACAACCAACATCAACAACAACAGCACCACCAACAGCACAAACAACAAGAGCATAACCACCAACAACATCATCAACAACAACCACCACCAACAACACCATCAACAACAACTACAACAGCACCAACAACAACCACCACCAACAACACCATCAACAACAACTACAACAGCACCAACAACAACCACCACCAACAACACCATCAACAACTACAACAGCACCAACAACAACCACCACCAACAACACCATCAACAACAACTACAACAGCACCAACAACAACCACCATCAACAACACCATCAACAACAACTACAACAGCACCAACAACAACCACCACCAACAACACCATCAACAACAGCTACAACAGCACCAACAACAACCACCAACAACAACACCATCAACAACAGCTACAACAGCACCAACAACAACCACCACCAACAACACCATCAACAACAGCTACAACAGCACCAACAACAACCACCACCAACAACACCATCAACAACAGCTACAACAGCACCAACAACAACCACCACCAACAACACCATCAACAACAGCTACAACAGCACCAACAACAACCACCACCAACAACACCATCAACAACAGCTACAACAGCACCAACAACAACCACCACCAACAACACCATCAACAACAATATTAACAACAACTACAGCACCAACAACAACATTAACAAAAACGGCACCAACACCAACATCACCAACAAGAACAGCGCCAACAATGGCATCACTAACAACAATAACAGCACCACCAACAACAACAGCACCAACCACTTACAACAACAACAGCACCAACAACACTAGCAACAACACCAGCACCAACAACAGATCAAATCAAATCAATTTTATTTATGTATATAGCGCCAAATCACAACAAACAGTTGCCCCAAGGCGCTCTACATTGTAAGGCAAAGCCATTACAGAAAAACCCCAACGGTCAAAACGACCCCCCTGTGAGCAAGCACTTGGCGACAGTGGGAAGGAAAAACTCCCTTTTAACAGGAAGAAACCTCCAGCAGAACCAGGCTCAGGGAGGGGCAGACTTCTGCTGGGACTGGTTGGGGCTGAGGGAGAGAACCAGGAAAAAGACGTGCTGTGGAGGGGAGCAGAGATCAATCACTAATGATTAAATGCAGAGTGGTGCATACAGAGCAAAAAGAGAAAGAAACACTCAGTGCATCATGGGAACCCCCCAGCAGTCTAAGTCTATAGCAGCATAACTAAGGGATGGTTCAGGGTCACCTGATCCAGCCCTAACTATAAGCTTTAGCAAAAAGGAAAGTTTTAAGCCTAATCTTAAAAGTAGAGAGGGTGTCTGTCTCCCTGATCTGAATTGGGAGCTGGTTCCACAGGAGAGGAGCCTGAAAGCTGAAGGCTCTGCCTCCCATTCTACTCTTACAAACCCTAGGAACTACAAGTAAGCCTGCAGTCTGAGAGCGAAGCGCTCTAGTGGGGTGATATGGTACTACGAGGTCCCTAAGATAAGATGGGACCTGATTATACAAAACCTTATAAGTAAGAAGAAGAATTTTAAATTCTATTCTAGAATTAACAGGAAGCCAATGAAGAGAGGCCAACACGGGTGAGATATGCTCTCTCCTTCTAGTCCCCGTCAGTACTCTAGCTGCAGCATTTTGAATTAAATGAAGGCTTTTCAGGGAACCTTTAGGACAACCTGATAATAATGAATTACAATAGTCCAGCCTAGAGGAAATAAATGCATGAATTAGTTTTTCAGCATCACTCTGAGACAAGACCTTTCTAATTTTAGAGATATTGCGTAAATGCAAAAAAGCAGTCCTACATATTTGTTTAATATGCGCATTGAATGACATATCCTGATCAAAAATGACTCCAAGATTTCTCACAGTATTACTAGAGGTCAGGGTAATGCCATCCAGAGTAAGGATCTGGTTAGACACCATGTTTCTAAGATTTATGGGGCCAAGTACAATAACTTCAGTTTTATCTGAGTTTAAAAGCAGTAAATTAGAGGTCATCCATGTCTTTATGTCTGTAAGACAATCCTGCAGTTTAGCTAATTGGTGTGTGTCCTCTGGCTTCATGGATAGATAAAGCTGGGTATCATCTGCGTAACAATGAAAATTTAAGCAATGCCGTCTAATAATACTGCCTAAGGGAAGCATGTATAAAGTGAATAAAATTGGTCCTAGCACAGAACCTTGTGGAACTCCATAATTAACCTTAGTCTGTAAAGAAGATTCCCCATTTACATGAACAAATTGTAATCTATTAGATAAATATGATTCAAACCACCGCAGCGCAGTGCCTTTAATACCTATGGCATGCTCTAATCTCTGTAATAAAATTTTATGGTCAACAGTATCAAAAGCAGCACTGAGGTCTAACAGAACAAGCACAGAGATGAGTCCACTGTCCGAGGCCATAAGAAGATCATTTGTAACCTTCACTAATGCTGTTTCTGTACTATGATGAATTCTAAAACCTGACTGAAACTCTTCAAATAGACCATTCCTCTGCAGATGATCAGTTAGCTGTTTTACAACTACCCTTTCAAGAATTTTTGAGAGAAAAGGAAGGTTGGAGATTGGCCTATAATTAGCTAAGATAGCTGGGTCAAGTGATGGCTTTTTAAGTAATGGTTTAATTACTGCCACCTTAAAAGCCTGTGGTACATAGCCAACTAATAAAGATAGATTGATCATATTTAAGATCGAAGCATTAAATAATGGTAGGGCTTCCTTGAGCAGCCTGGTAGGAATGGGGTCTAATAAACATGTTGATGGTTTGGATGAAGTAACTAATGAAAATAACTCAGACAGAACAATCGGAGAAAAAGAGTCTAACCAAATACCACTGAAAGCAGCCAAAGATAACGATACGTCTTTGGGATGGTTATGAGTAATTTTTTCTCTAATAGTTAAAATTTTATTAGCAAAGAAAGTCATGAAGTCATTGCTAGTTAAAGTTAAAGGAATACTCAGCTCAATAGAGCTCTGACTCTTTGTCAGCCTGGCTACAGTGCTGAAAAGAATTTTGAGAATTTTGGCTCTCTGTTGGGACTGTTTACACAGAGACTGCTACCTGCTGCTTTGGACTTGAATTAACAGTCTTTTTCAAGACTTTTTTACCTTTTTACTTTTTTTTTTTTTTTACTTTTTTACTGTGCTCCAACGCCTAAGGAAGACCTCTAACGGTCGAAACATCGCGACGGAGCACTTTTATCAGCTAACTTTCATCAGCGTTGGCAAGCTAACTAGCTTGCTAACGCTTTCGGGTTTTTTTTTTCTCTTTTAGCACTGTTGTCGTGCGTTATCTGTGCTGCTCCACAGCGTGTTTAGTTGATTTTTATTTTATTTTAGCACCGTTGTCGTGCGTTCGCTGTTGTCGTGCGTTGCCTGTGCTGCTTCATGGCCTGTTTGGTGCCTTGATTGGGGCACTCCTTCTGCTGAATCACCTTTAAATTATTTACACATTATTCACTTTGTGTGTTTTTAGACATAAAGACATGGATGACCTCTAATTTCCTGCTTTTAAACTCAGATAAAACTGAAGTTATTGTACTTGGCCCCACAAATCTTAGAAACATGGTGTCTAACCAGATCGTTACTCTGGATGGCATTTCCCTGATCTCTAGTAATACTGTGAGAAATCTTGGAGTCATTTTTGATCAGGATATGTCATTCAAAGCGCATATTAAACAAATATGTAGGACTGCCTTTTTGCATTTACGCAATATCTCTAAAATCAGAAAGGTCTTGTCTCAGAGTGATGCTGAAAAACTAATTCATGCATTTATTTCCTCTAGGCTGGACTATTGTAATTCATTATTATCAGGTTGTCCTAAAAGTTCCCTAAAAAGCCTTCAGTTGGTTCAGAATGCTGCAGCTAGAGTACTGACGGGGACTAGCAGGCGAGAGCATATCTCACCCGTGTTGGCCTCTCTTCATTGGCTTCCTGTTAATTCTAGAATAGAATTTAAAATTCTTCTTCTTACTTATAAGGTTTTGAATAATCAGGTCCCATCTTATCTTAGGGACCTCATAGTACCATATTACCCCATTAGAGCGCTTCGCTCTCAGACTGCGGGCTTACTTGTAGTTCCTAGGGTTTGTAAGAGTAGAATGGGAGGCAGAGCCTTCAGCTTTCAGGCTCCTCTCCTGTGGAACCAGCTCCCAATTCAGATCAGGGAGACAGATACCCTCTCTACTTTTAAGATTAGGCTTAAAACTTTCCTTTTCGCTAAGGCTTATAGTTAGGGCTGGATCGGGTGACCCTGGACCATCCCTTGGTTATGCTGCTTTAGACGTAGATTGTGGGGGGGTTCCCATGATGCACTGTTTCTTTCTCTTTTTGCTCCGTATGCATCACTCTGCATTTAATCATTAGTGATCGATCTCTGCCCCCTTCACGGCATGTCTTTTTCCTGGTTTTTTCCCTCAGCCCCAACCAGTCTCAGCAGAAGACTGCCCCTCCCTGAGCCTGGTTCTGCTGGAGGTTTCTTCCTGTTAAAAGGGAGTTTTTCCTTCCCACTGTTGCCAAGTGCTTGCTCATAGGGGGTCGTTTTGACCGTTGGGGTTTTTTTATAATTATTGTATGGCCTTGCCTTACAATATAAATCACTGTTTGTTGTGATTTGGCGCTATATAAGAAAAAAGTTGATTGATTGAAAAGAAACCTGGGGTTGTTCTTATTTTCTTCAATTAGTGATGAGTAGTAAGATGTCTGTTGTGTGGGCCGCTGAAGAGGAGGTACTGCTGGCCCACCACCACCAGAGGGCACCCTGCCTGGAGTGCGGGCTCCAGGCACAAGAGGGCGCTGCCGCCTCACAGGAGCAGCCGGGGTGACAGCTGTCACTTATCACCTACGACAGCTGTCACCAATCATCTGATCTTCAGTGGTATATCAGCAAGACGACATCTCCACCTCTTTGCCGAGATATCGCTCTACCGAGGAGGTAACGTACTCAGCCGACTTTGTTGTCTTCCTGACAGGAATACCTGTTGCTTTGTGTGTTGGATAGCAGATATTTTGTTTCCTTTTTTCCGACGAGAGGTGGAGGTGGTTTTCCACCATACGTGTTGCTGGGTGCAGACGCACCCACATCTAACTGTTTTTGTTCCTCTCCAGCAGTACCAGATCCGACAAGCGGAGGCAGTTGCCACCTGGGAGTTCGGGACTTGGCGGCTCCAGTATTCCCGGGGTTCGGTGGCGGAGGAAATCGTGGGGTTCCGGTTCTGCTTTGGACAGACGTCTTTTATCTTCGAGCCTGCCCACACGACACATTTTTGTGAATTGACTTCATTGACTATTATTGTAATCTGCTGTCTTTGTTGTGCTTATTCACAACAGTAAAGTGTTGTTATTTGACTTCCTCCATTGTTCATTCATTTGCGCCCCCTGTTGTGGGTCCGTGTTCCTACACTTTCACAACAGGATATCTCGGCCAAGGTCATGGACCCCGAGGGGCGTCAACCGGCTGTTGAACGGCCAATGGAAGAGCAGGGCGCACAGGCGTCTGCAGGAGGCATGATCAGTGAGTTGCAGCGAATCCTCACCGCTTTTACGGCTCGGTTGGATCTAATGACCGAGCAGAACGTCCTCCTTAACCGCAGGGTGGAGGCTCTCGCCGCGCAGGTGGAAGCGCGCCCTCAGGGCGCTGCTGCGGCTCCCCCTCCTGTCGATCCTGTGCGCAACAGTGACGTTCCACAGGTCGTTCAACGACCCCTCCCACCTTCCCCTGAAGCATACATAAGCCCTCCGGAGCCGTACGGGGGTTGTGTGGAGACGTGCGCGGACTTTCTTATGCAATGGTCGCTCGTCTTCGCACAACGTGTACGTGACTGATGCTAGTAAGATAGCTTATGTGATTAATCTGCTTCGCGGTAAGGCACGCGCTTGGGCTACAGCGCTCTGGGAGCAAAATTCACGGCTCCTTCTGATGTATGATGGGTTTGTGAGGGGATTCAGAACAGTGTTCGATCACCCAAATAGAGGAGAAATCGCTTCAGCCGTGCTGCTGTCAATGAGACAGGGGCGCCGGAGCGCTGCTGCTTATGCAGTCGACTTCCGCATCGCGGCTGCGAGGTCCGGCTGGAATAGCACTGCCCTCCGTGCCGCCTTCGTAAACGGACTGTCATTGGTCCTGAAGGAGCACCTGGTGGCTAAGGACGAACCGCGGGATTTGGACGGGCTTATTGATCTCGTTATACGATTAGACAATCGGTTAGAGGAACGCCGTCGGGAGCGAGGCGAAGGACGTGACCGGATACGCGCCGCCCCTCTCCCTTCCGGGTTCGAAAAGTGGCTGCCCTCCCCACGCTCCACAGCCACAGCGCTTTGTGGGGCAACAGCTCCCCCTGTTGACGTTGTTAGGGAAACGCACAGGGCCAAAATGGGGAGGCTGATCCGTGGAGAGTGTTTTCTCTGCAGCTCAACAGAGCACACACAGAGAGACTGCCCCAAACGGCCAAAACGTCAACACTCGCCCTTAGAGACTGGGCTAAGGGGGGGTCAAGACATTCAAGTGAGACACACAGAAATTGCCACACGACTCCCAGTCACAATCCTGAGCGGGGATTTAACCCTTCAAGCCCGAGCACTGGTGGACACGGGGTCAGAAGGGAATCTGCTAGACAGCAGATGGGCAAAGGAGGTAGGGCTCCCTCTGGTGGCGCTTCCTTCGCCGTTGCAGGTGCGGGCACTAGATGGCACCCTCCTCCCTTTACTCACACACAAGACACAACCAGTAACTCTGGTGGTGTCTGGAAACCACCGGGAGGAGATTGAGTTTTTTGTAACTCCTTCTACCTCCCGCGTGATTTTGGGCATCCCATGGATGTTAAAGCACAATCCCCGGATCGATTGGCCGTCTGGGGTGGTGGTTCAGTGGAGCGAAACCTGCCATCGGGGGTGTTTAGGATCCTCGGTTCCTCCCGGTTCCCAGGCTAAGGAGGAGGTCAAAGTCCCTCCCAATCTGACGGCAGTGCCGGTTGAGTACCACAATCTTGCTGACGTCTTCAGCAAGGATCTGGCACTCACCCTTCCCCCGCACCGTCCGTACGATTGTGCCATTGATTTGGTTCCAGGCGCTGAGTTCCCGTCCAGCAGGATGTACAACCTCTCACGACCTGAGCGCGAATCAATGGAGACCTACATCCGGGACTCATTAGCTGCCGGGCTGATCCGGAACTCCACCTCCCCGATGGGGGCAGGTTTCTTTTTTGTGGGCAAGAAAGATGGCGGACTTCATCCATGTATTGATTACAGGGGGCTGAATGAGATTACGGTTCGCAACCGATACCCGTTGCCATTATTAGATTCCGTGTTCACCCCCCTGCATGGAGCCAAGATCTGTACTAAGCTGGATCTTAGAAATGCGTATCACCTGGTTCGGATACGGAAGGGAGACGAATGGAAGACGGCATTCAACACCCCATTAGGTCACTTTGAGTACCTGGTCATGCCGTTCGGCCTTACCAACGCCCCCGCAACATTC